>NC_052481.1:1816757-1850380 GCF_009730915.1 Dioscorea cayenensis subsp. rotundata | reverse complement strand
TCAGTTACGTATTACATATTGAAAAAAAAAAAATAAAAAATATGTGCGCCAAGGATGAAGAAAACAGAAAACCGAGGTAGCGATTGTAGAGTTTAGTCACCACCATTTGGGTATGGTGGGCTAGGTGAGGTGCAAACACTGCTCCTCATCCTGTCTCATTCTATTGAGCAACTCCAACCACAAACTCAAATTTCAAGATTCAATAAAAGCATTGATAGACAAAACATAATAACATTTATTTGTAAAAGTAAAACCAAATAATTCAAACACCGGCTGTTCAAATAAGGTTTCAGGACTCACCAAAGACATGGACAGAGACAAAATATAAAAAACTATTTTATTCATAGAGTAAATCAAGCCAAACACCGGCTAAACTAAAATAAGATTTAAGACTCCAACAAAGACATAGACAGGCATAATATAAAACTATTTATTTAGAGTTCAATAAGCCGAAGACCGGTTAAATTGAACTTAGGTTTGATTGAAGAAAACCAATCTGTTTGGGCCATTGATTCAAACTCTTGTAGTAGTCTTCTTTCTTTACCGCCAGGATTATATGCTAACATGGCTATATCCAAAACTAGACAAATATTGTGTTATATTTGTAGCATTAGAGTCGTCGGATGTATGTATTCTACTGATATCAATTTTCCATTTTAGCAGAGTTTTCCCAATTTTTCTGTAGTATTTTAAAGTCCATCCTCATCACTCCAATCATGTAGAAATCATTAATTG
The DNA here is from genome assembly GCF_009730915.1 of Dioscorea cayenensis subsp. rotundata. Taxonomy (NCBI): domain Eukaryota; kingdom Viridiplantae; phylum Streptophyta; class Magnoliopsida; order Dioscoreales; family Dioscoreaceae; genus Dioscorea; species Dioscorea cayenensis. Next base: position 1,849,645 of record NC_052481.1, on the reverse strand, counting down.
AAAAATTCGTAACACATTATTAATATTTATTTATATTAATAATAAAGAACATAAACCATACTGGTTAATTAAATATACATATTAAATAATTTAATGTATACAAGATACAAAAAGATAAGGGTTTTCCATCCACTTCCGGCCTAGATTATTACTAATGTTTGTTTAGTAACACATTATTATACAGAAATATGTAGCAAGTAAGTTTTAAATCAAAATATGTACATATTCTGATAGATTTCAGATAATTTATAGAACACACATAATTAATAATATTTTTACAAATTAATTGAAATTAGTCTTGTTTTTACTGGATCATATAACATAATCTGAGTTTTTAGTAATCTATATATTTATTATAATAAACGCTGCATAGTTGTAAATATTAATATACCCAATCAGTAAATATCCATATCCTATAAAAATACTCATACAGTATGTATCTGTATCCAGTGCACCCATGTGATATTTTCTTTCTTTCTTTATGATGCAGAAACGAAGAGAAAGAGAGACACACACTCTTCATCAAAATGGCATCTCCTTTGGAATACTATTATTAACATATCTCCACCAACGTGCTCCACACCTTTGTCAAAAACACATAACAAAACAGAAAACCACTTTAAAACTCACACGCAAACAACGTCACCTTTAAATATATATGCTTTTGTTAGTACACCCCAACTATGTACTGAAAAGGATTTGATCTCTTACATTAAAATCAAGTGCCTTAAAACATTTAAAATAGATTCCTACAAAAATTTTATATATCCAATAACTTCATTTTTTAAAACAAAAATGTTGAAGGCATCCATATATAATTTTTAAAAATTAGTATTTTACCTACATAATTTTATTTAAAATTTTCATCCTCTTCCGAGTGACAAGTTCACCCTCATTTTGGGGAGCCTGCTCAACCATCCTTCACTTCTCTAGTGGATTTTTCAAAACCAAACAGTTTCATTAAACCACTATATTAAAGAGACCATTTGGGGTCACCCCAACCTTAATAAACCATTATGGATTGCACAAACTCATCAAAACCTGATTAAGGTGAGCTCGGGTGAAATAGTGAAGAAGATAAGTAAGAATTAAATTATAATTTCAAACCATTGGATAACCCAATGCAGATGACATCGAAAAGTCGTGAGCGGGAGTACGAGTGCTCATCTCCCCCAACAAGACTGCTCCAATGTACTCGCTCATACTAATCGCTCGAGCTCATAAATTATTCATTATGTTTTTAAGCAAAATTTGGGTTAAGTAATCAAACAGTTTTTGTTAATTATAATACAAATAAAAAGCCACACTTATATATTGCTTTAAAAGTTGTTTCATTAAAGATTTAATAATTTTTAAAAGTTAAAAATTTTAAAATTTGTGTTTTCATATTCAAATATATTCTTTAAAATTATTAATTTTTTAATAAATTAAAAATACATATCAAATAAAATTTTGAGTTAAATAATCAAAGGGAAAAGATAATTTGTTAATTATAAAAAGAAATAAGGATTTAAATTAAAAACACACCTATGTATATTTTTAAAAATTATTTAAAAAGTTTAATAAATTTTTAAAAGTTTAATAAATTTTTATTGGTAAAAACCATGCTAATAAAGTTCAACTTATCGACTAAAGAAACAATTCGTGAGAGTTAAAAATCGTGATTTTTATTTAAAATGCACGTCAATGTACCTCGGCAAGATATCATATCACCGCATGCATATGTGATCATTCTCCAGTCTATTGACAATTAAAACTATCTCACGTCCATTTGTGTTTAATTAAAAAGCAGAAGGCCATTTTATTAAATGGTCCAACTAATGTTGAATGTTTATAGCCTCCTAATATAGGGGGAGTCAACTCAAGTAAAGTGAGAATAGATGAATAGATTAACTTTCTCCATGTGCATATGCTTTAATATTGGTAACAAATATAATAAAAGATAATAATTAAGAATATATATATATATATATCAGGGAGGGAGAGAGAAATACCAGGAATAAGTGGGGCTTCAGAGATAACATGAGGGAGATCAAAAATTAATACCCTTAATATGCTTATGCTTTAGCAACAACCCTGAGCAAGAGTATCACCAACACCACCACCAACATCAACAAGCACCTTCACATCATCAAACCCTCTATACTTCTCCAGAATCCTCTTCATTATGATGCCTGAATGGTTCTTCATGGCTTCATTGAAGACCTTGTTGAACCTTGGATCAGTGCCTATGGTACTCAAAACGAAGTCATGCCGTGAGCCATGTTGAAGGGTATCCCTCCATTAAGGACAGCGTCCTTAAGATAGTCCCAGCTTTCCATTATGACCTTGTCATGGTTCAACAGGCCTAGAGTGGATAGAGTGAAACCATCTTTGTTTTGGGCGAGGGTATTTTGACGGCGGGGGCGGCGGCGTAGAGGTGGAGTGGTGGCGCCGGAGATGGGGTCGGTGGAGAGAGCAGGTGAAGATGGAGTAGCTGGATAGGAGGCGGAGGATGCGGTCAAGCATGATTGGGGTTGAAGGGTGGAGGAAGGGAGGAGGGTGGTGATTTCAGTGGCTGAGAGGGTTGGGTGAGGCGGCGGAGATGATGTTGAAGAGGTTGAGTTCGAAAGGCTGTTTTGAAGGTCATGTGGGAGGATGGAGGAGTTGACGAGCTGCAGAGCTTGGAGCAATGCATGCTCGTCGGTACCTTCAGAGACGGTGTTGTTGACGATGGCATCACTGGAAAAGGAGGCCATGATGGTGATGATGGCGGAGGTGGAGATGGTGGTGGTGGTGGTGGTGGAGGGAGTGAAGAGATGAAGGGTTGATTTATAATGGGAGGGTTGTGAGTGAAGAGGGAGAAAGTCTTTCTGCAAAGCAAAAACACATGGGTTGAGTTTGATTATTCCATCCCTGGACCATTTAATTTGTTATATTTATTAAACTTTCCACAAAATAACAGTAAAAGAATATTAAAATACTCCTGGGATTTACATACTATTCAAATAATACGATGTAACGTTCTGTATTAACTATTAAGATAACCATGCAATGGAGGAATGTCGTGAGCTCTGACGCTATCTACATGAGACACTGAAAAACCTTTCAAACACGCAAGTGTAACAGGAGACTAGTGTGGCTCGTCAGGTATGCAGAGAAAAGCAAATACACATTACAAGGGGTTTGTTGGGTCAAGGTGTAAGTATAAAAAGACTAGAGGTAGGGAAGAAGTCAAGGGTGGCTGGCTGCTTGCTCTTGGAGGAAACCAGAATGTTTAGCAAGGCGTCTAGAATCTAGATCTGGTTGGCCGTGGACAAGCTGCTGAGAGCAAAGGTGGGAACGGGCCGATTAACCGGCCATTGAGCGGGTTTGACCCTGACGGTTCGGTTCATCAGTAGCTAGACTCGGAATCGATTTTTGACCCACCGGATTCAGCGATACCCGGACTCGGGAACCGTCAGTCTCGAGAAAAGCCATGCTAGGGATGCCGGTTTGAACCCCAGTTTGATTCACTCGTAGAATAGACCCGACCGATTACGTGATCGTCGGGTGCGTGCCCATTGGACCCACTATTTATTATTATTATTATTATTATTATTATTATTATTATCTTAAATAATATTTTATTATTAAATTGAAAATATATATAAGTTAAAAGTTGTTAAACTTTGAAAAAGTCAAATCACCTATGAAAGATTATCGCATTAACTAAATTGGCTCATCAAATCTTTCTTGTCTTGTATAATCACTATGTTTGGATTGAGAGTGCAAGGAGAAAGTAAAAGTAAAGTGAAGATTTTGGGGGTCGAGTTGGCCCTTCCTCGTTTGGATAAATGTTTTTAATTTAATGAAGGAAAAGAAATGGTTAACTACGACTCTCCGAAACCCTCCTATTCCAAGTCTCCGGTTGGGGGTGCTAGGGAAGGAGAACCTCAGTAAAGATTTTTAAAATTTTTGAAAAAGACCTTATTACCCTTAATTTTTTAAATTAATTATATGACACCACTTCATAAGTAACTTTTTCTTTAATAATAAAGATATAATTAGTAAATCATATTATTATATATCCTTTTCCTTTTCCTTTCGAGTTATTAAACAAAGTTTATTAGAGACTTTCCTTTCACTTTCCTCATAAAATTTGATCTATCCAAAGCGAGTGCGTTAGGGCGGATCCGGGGATTTCTACACTATGGGGTCCATATATGTATATCAATGGTTTTTCGTGCAAATAATTAATTGTCCAATAATCATATCTATTATTCGATTAAATAGAAATTTTTTTGTTCATGTTTTTGAAAAAAATAATATTAAAATAATACTAAACTACATATTTCTATAAATAGAAGTCATTAATTAATAGACAAGAAGATAAAATTGTAGAATTGAATCATGTCAATATATTACAACAAAAAAAAAAACCATTAATTAATAGTATGAATAACTAGATAAAAACACACATATATATAGACTATGCCTTATAGATGAAAAATTGAGAAGAAAAGATGTTAGATCGCGACCGGATGCCAATTGTTTGGAAAATAGAGGTCGTTTGGTGGTTAAAACTAGGGTATACTAATTACTAAGCTTTTGAAAGAGTAAAAAGTTTGAAAAATAATAATAAATAATAAAATCATTAAAATACTCACTTAAAAATTAAAATGGTTTCCACACGGAATTATTATGGGTCTAATTGATGCCATAGTGATATATACATACATATTAATATATAAGGTAATTTTTAAAAAAGTGGGGTCCATGGACCCCACTTCTCTAATGTAGATCTGCTCTATAACGAGAGTTGAACCCCGTAATTTTTACAATTTTTCGGATAATGGCTTTATAGATATTATATATATATCTATATATATATATATATATATATATATATATATATATATATATATATATATATATATATATATATATATATATTAATTCGACCATTCTAACTTGAATGGATATAGATAAAAAAATCATAAAAATTTAAAACCATGCTTGTTTCTTATTATTATGATAAATTTAAAACAATAATTTAAATAATATTTAAATCTACTTGATATGTCATGTATTAAGCTATCACAAAATTTTTTATTTTGGTACATTCATTACACAACCACTATCATTTTTATAATAAAAATACATTTACTAATATATATATATATATATATATATATATATATATATATATATATATATATATATATATATATATATATATATATATATATATATATTCACTTTAGTCCTTTAATGATATTTGAGTTAAGTTAAAAACTAAAATAATTTTGTGGGCTCCTTTCTTCTTATCCAGCCTTTAATTAGGATTAACCTGTTAAAAATCATGGATTACAAATAAAATTTTAATTATTTTCATATTTCAGATGATTGTAGGTTCATGACTTCTATTAGGGGTAAGCCCCTAAAATTAATTACTCCAGACAATGTCGTAAGAACCTCAGATTAGGAAACAAGTGTGAATGAAAAATCATTGAGCAAACATAAAATTAATTTTTTTTTATTAATTTCAAAGAGCATATGAGAATACAAAAGTATTAAGAGAACTATTGTTTTATCATGCTCTTCAAACTCCTTTCTTTTCTTTTTTTTTACATGACTTGGCTGGCGCTCTTGATTTATTTACTAAAAGCATATTGGAAGACCTTTTAGATTGGTGATTGTGGCCTTCTTCGATTTTTTTTTTATGCGTGTTTGTATCTTGACACATTGCATAACTATCAAGCTGCGGCCACTCTACATTTATGAGTTGCTTACTTGGTCATCTTTGTTTCTTTTATCGCTAAAGACTTTGGCACTTTGTGCTTATAAAATCTTTAGTTCTTTGACTTGTGAAACTCCTTAGGTTTTTGACTTTTTTGTGTCTTAAGACTTCAAAGTTGCATTCATCATTTATATGAGATATTTAGGTCTTGACTCTTCGATACTTTTGAGCCTTGGCCATAAAATCTTCAAGTTGTGTCCTTCAACATGATTAGGTCGTTAACTTGACAATTTTGACTTGCTTTTTAAATGGATCTAAAGCTGTAATTATGAACTTGATTTCCATCAACTAAGTCATCAATTGAGCTCTCCAATTCATCCTTGCGAATGAGACCTCACAATGGGTTTCAAGGAAATTTATTCTTCCTTTCACTCTATGAGTGTCAAAAGACCTCAAAGTGAGTTCAAACAGAGATTTTCATAAAATTTTTCATTCACTCTTCCTTTCACTTTAATGAGTGTCAAAAAACCTCAAAATGAGTTCGAAGAGAGATTTTTATAAAATTTTCATTTACCCTTTCTTTCACTCAAAATGAGTTCGAAGAGAGATTTTTATAAAATTTTCATTTACCCTTTTTTTCACTCTATGAGTGTCAAAAGACCTAAGAGTGAGTTTAAAGAGATATTTTCATAAAATTTTTATTTACTCTTCTTTTCACTCAATGAGTGTCAAAAGACCTCAGAGTGAGTTTAAAGAGAGATTTTCATAAAATTTTTTATTTACTCTTCTTTTCACTCCAATGAGTCTCAAATGACTTCAAAGTGAGTTCAAAAACAGATTTTCATAAAATTTTTCATTTACTCTTTCTTTCATTCCAATGAGTGTCAAAAGAGCTCAAAGTGAGTTCAAAGAATTTTTTTATTTCTACCCCCAAGAGTGTCGAGACGTCAAGATAAGTTTAAGAAAATTTTATAAATTTTTCTCTCTACCTCTAAGAGTGTCAAAACCTCAAGGTAGGTTTGGAGGAATTTTATAAATTTTTTCTCACTACACCCAGAGTGTCAAAGACCTCAAGGTGGGTTTGAATAACTTTTATAAATTTTCCTCTCTACCCCAAGAGTGTCAAGACCACAAGGTAGGCTTTCAAAGAATTTTATAAATTTTTCTCTCTACCCCCAAGATTGTCAAGACCTCAAGGTGGGTTTGAAAAATTTTTATAAATTTTTCTCTTTACTCCCAAGAGTGTCAAGACCTCAAGGTAGGCTTAAAGGATTTTATAAATTTTTTCTCTCTACCCCCAAGAGTGTCAAGAATTCAGAATGGTTTTGAAGAAATTTTATAAATTTTTTTCTTCCATGCACTATAATCCCTTTCTCATCTGTCGTTTCAAAACCGTTTCTAAATTGTCAAACGGATTTAAAGCCGATTTGAAAAAAAATTATTATAGATATTAAAACAAAAATAATTTTATTTATAATCCTATTTTAAATATAAAAATAAAAAGTATTTCATATGAGAATTAATTTATTATAGGGAAATAAAATTATTTTTTTATTTCATTAATTAATAAAAATAACAGTTTTTTCAACAAATTTTTGTTTAACAAAATCTAAATTAATAATTTTATTAATCCAAATAAATTACAATTACTCCAACAAAATTTGTTTTACAAGACAAATAATGATCTTAATATATGATCCGTATAATTACAATTACTATCCTGCATTAGATGAAAAAAAAAAACTTAAAATACAATAAAAAGCAAACCAAAAACTAAGCATAAACGAAAACCAGAAGAACATACAAAACATCATCAAAATATATAAACTTAATCTTCTCAATCTCAAACTAAGCATAAACTCTCAGGCATTGCATTGTCTACATTCTTTATCTTTATCTTTTCCTTTGCCATTGCTTCTTCTCATCAACAAGCAAGAACCATTGAACAAATTAAGAACAAGAAATACTTCAAATCTTTCACACACACACACAAATACCAAAAGAAGGTAAAAAGAGAGCGAAGAGATGAAAGGAAGGTGCAACAGATCATTACCATTGTGTGAATATCTTCTATCACTTCTTTGAGGCCAAACGTTGAACACCTTATGTCCTTTTTTTTCTTTCTTTTTTCCAGGTCTCCATGCACTACATCAAAGTAGGGCTTTTGCGGCGTTTTATTAGCGGTGTTTTTAATAAACCCCGCCAATGTTTTTAATTTTGTGGCGCCTAATTCTTTCTGGGTTTTAAATAATTTTCATTTTTAAAAAGATTTACATTAGAGGCGTTTATTGAAATAAATGGCGCCTAAATAACTCGGAAAATAAGAGGAATTAAAGTTTTAAAATTTTAATTTTAATTAGCGGCGGTTATATTAGTAGGCGCCGGTAAGTTTTCTTATTTAGCGGTGTTTAGTTAAATAAATGCCGGTAATGTAATTTATGGGCTTAGGGAAATTAATATGTGGAAAATATATATTTAATTTAGCGGCGTTTATATTAATAAATGCCGGTATAGTTATTGATATGGCAGCATTGTATGAAATAAACACAGCGGATGTAATTGGCGGGATTATGGTTAAAATTATCCGCGAAAATAAAAATTTTTATAACGGCGTTTATAGTAATAAATGCCAGGAAAGTTTTATGTAAACATTAAAACTTTTTCTTGGGGCTCTCTCTCCCCACGCTTCTAGTTTCTCTCTATCCACTCCTCGACTTGTGATATAAGCACCAACGATTCCCTACTCCACTCTTCCTCTTTGATCGATTGGAGAGACCGGGCCGCCGTTCTCCTTTTTTTCCCTCTTTCTCACGAGATCCTCGCTCACTCACCAGCGTAAGCTCTCTCAATTCCTTTCCATTTCTCACCTTTGATCTTTGTTTGGTTTTTATGTTTGTTCTTCTGTTTATGTTGTTTGATGAATTCTTGTGGCGATCTAGGGTTTGATTGTTGGGATTTAGGTTTTATCATGTTTTAATGCTTAATATGTTGGTATTTGTGGTTTGATTAGGGTTTCTTTGGTGTTTTATCTCGGAGTTATTTTATTTTTATTTTTTGCTTGCCAATCTTGTTGGTTGATAACGCGTTGTGGCTTTGGATGAGTTGTTTAGGTATCTGGTTTGTGGATTGATGTTGATTGGCTGAGGATTTTTGTTTATTGTAAATTTACAGACCACACTTTTGCACGGCGTTCACGCTAATGATCGCCGCGATAATAGTGGCTTTTTATTTAAAAAACACCACTATTTTGATGCTCATATATGTATACTTTGCTTCCAATTTTGCCGGCATTTTATAAATAAACGCTGCGAATATGACGTGTTTATTTTGAGGAACGCCGCTAAAATACCGATGTTTTCTTTAGGGCATCATTTACGGCGTTTTTTAAAAACGCCGGTAATAAATGTTGCGACATTTATAAATACCGTTAAAAACCGATAAAAATACCGCTGAAAGTCCCATAAAGTGTAGTGATGCTAGTGCCCAACATCCCTCACATCATCCACATCATCCACCCCCACGAAGAGGATCACCAAACCCGACCCTAATCGATCTCGGTGATCCAGAGTTCCGATGGCGGTGGCCGAAGAGCAAATGGGATCCAGCCATGCTGAACTACACCTCCAGCAATAAAATACGAATAATTTCATAATCAATTCATCATAATAAAATTTTGTTGTAATAACATATGATAGTAGACATTGTGTATTGTGGTCTCTAAACCCTAAATTAATATGGTCGCCAAGGACATTAATATATCCGTAATCTACATATATCCCAAGAACCTTCATATATATCTATATATATATATATATATCATATTTTCTTCCAAGTCAAATATGAACCACAAGTAATGGTTAACACTTAATGGGTGATGAATTCATCAACGACTAATGTGCTTTTTTTTTATTATTTATGTATGGATATAAATATCCTTATATTTCTTGATAAGATGATGCTTTTAGTGAAAAAAATGTTCAATGTGAAAAAGTTTGATTTGTCAATGTCATTTGTTATTATTATTATTAATATTATTATTATTATTATTATTATTATTATTATATATGCATGGTGTAATCCAACTACTAATTGCTGATTCGAAATTAAGTTGTAGAAAAAAACAAAAAAATACCAACTCTACTGTTGTATGGATGATTATTATATTAGTCTATGTAGTTTGAAAGTTATGTAAATATGACTGTGTGATTTGGGAATTTTTTTATTATTAATTTTTTAAGAAAAAATGCAGTCATTTGAATAGACTGATATTATACTATAAAGAACATGTTTATTATGCTGCCAAAAAAGTAAACTAGACAGGCATGTCATAACCATAATACTGTGAAATTTTCAAATTTCCTACATTGAAGGACTATTTGAAGATTACCTTACTAAAAAAATTTGATTTTTGATAAATATATATACATATATATTCCAAAAAGAAGAAAAAGTTGATAGGCATGCTGGGATCATAATTTATTAATAAAAAATTATTTTAAAAATAACTTTTGATTGTATTTTTTTATTTTAAATATAAACAAGTTACGTTGGAAGCTTGCATAAGTGTGGAGTTAGGTGTTGTTTGGATCAGCTTATCGCTGATCCAAAAACACTTATTTTATAAGTTAAGCGTTTATGAGGTTTGTTATTATGTTTGGATGGGTTTTTTAAATAAGCTGAAGTGGCAAAATAAGCCCAAATACAGCTTATTTTATAAGCTGCCAAAGACCAGCTTATGGAAATAAGCTGTTTTTGATAAGCTATTTGGTTGAGTACATTTACTAAACTACCCTCAGTCAATCCAGTAAAAGGGTATTTTAGTAATTTGCTGCTGTAAAAGTACTTTTCAACTAAGCATCCAAACATTTTCACAACTACAAAAGTGTTTCTGAAACTAATACATCCAAATAAAAAAATATGCATAAGCACTTAACTTATTCTAAAAGTACTTTTTCCAAAAGTGCTTCTACAAAATTAAAAAAAAAACACTTTTGTTAAAAGCCAATCCAAACAACCCCTTATTATCTCAATAGACATGTGCTTTCACCCTGTATGAGCTGAAGTTCAAAGTTGTTTCCTTTCTAAGAGACAAACACCCCATGTCGAGAACTATGCTAATAAATCAAAAAATTATTAATGGGGTTATAGTCAATGAATATGTATAACTTTATAATCAGTTAATCATAATAAAATTTTATTCTGATAACATAATAGTAGACATTGTGTATTGCGGTCCCTCAACCCTAAATTAATAAAAGATAATAATAATAATAATAATAATAATAATAATAATAATAATAATAATAAATAACATGCCCATCAATATCCACTTAAGGGAAAACTAGAGATGAGCGCAGACCATCCGGAAAACTGGCCCGGTCCAGAACCAGTCGACCGATTCAATGACCCGCGGGCGGTTCATTGACCCAGTATCGACCCTTCATCAGATGGGCCGATTACAGATTGAGGGTTTTTCCCAACCCGTGACCCTGACGGGTTAAAAACCCGTTCCAAACTGGCTCCAAATTCCAAACCGATTGGGTTTTTTTTAATGTTATTGTAATTTTTATTATTATTATTATTATTAAGGTAGTGTTTGTTTGGAGGAATTTGAAGTTATAAGTAACTTGAGTTACTTGGTTTTAAGAAATCCAGTGTTTGGTTCACAGGATTCCAAAAACTCATGTAACTCAGATTACATCCAATGAGGGATTTGATTTTATGCCTAAATTGGGCATGAGTCGAAATCCCAAGAGTTGAAAATCTATGGATGATGTATATATATATATATATATTAATGTGTATGCATATATTTATACATACACATACACTTATACATATACATATATAGAAATATATACACATACACACACATACGCATACACATGCATATATACACACATACATATACTTATACACATATATATACATATACATGCATATATATTATATATAAACATACATAGGTATGTTTAGATATACATACATACATATATATATACATATATATACACCTGCATATATGCATATACACACATGTATACATATACCTATACATAGTATGTTTACATAAACATATTCTCATATACATATATGTATATATATACATATATTCATATATACACACATATACATAAATTTATATATATATATATATATATATATATATATATATATATATATTCTGATATACATGTACATAGATATGCATATATACACATATATACATATATTCCAGATTTACAAATCCTTCTAAACAAACAAAAAATATTATAATACAGTAATTCCAGCTGCACCTAACCAAACACAAGATTTGACTGCAGTTTATTTTGAAAATCAAGTATTTCCAGTTACATTGTAACTGGAACTTCACTGTATTTAGAATTACATCCAACCAAACACCACCTAAGTTCTTGGATAGCAAAAACCCAACCACTTGATCTATAATTTTTTTTAACATTTATTGAAAAAACTATATATAGATAGATGTAGGATATTGATCAAAATATTTTACATATATATTTAGTTTATAAAAAATTAAGAGACTATATAATAAATTTAAAAACTATATAAATCAATCTTAAAATATCAAAGTATCAAACAATAAATTTTCATAAATATTTTTTTAAAAAATAATTATTTTGTTAATCGTCTTTTAGCTCATAAGCACTAAGTCTCTACACATGCACACTCTTAAATTCTCTTAAATAGGGGTACTCTTATTTGTCATATATATTAGATTATTTTGTTTCAATTTATAAAATAAAAATTAAAATTACAAAAAATTATTTTTAAATTATATATATCAATTTAAAAAAAATATATATTAGTAAAAAAGGAATATCTTTGAATAATGGCTAACATCATATTATTTTGATTAGTAATTTTTTTCAATGACAACATGATGAGCACAATAATATATAACCCTATAGTTAGAGACCAAAGTGAAATCTAGAGCCAACCATAATTATTTATTATAAATAAGTTGATGATAACTTCAATTTAAAGTAAGAACACTACTTGATATGTAATTTTTTTGTTACACTTGAAAAAAAGTAGTGCTAATAATTTAATTTGATAAATAAACAAATTAAAAATGTAACTTTTTTTATACTTTTTAAAAATTATTTTTGATATGTTTTAAAAATTTTTTTAAGTTATTATAAATTATTTTTAAACTTTTTGTTGTTTGGGATTAAATTTAAAAAAATATTTATTTTTGCAACTTTTTTTATATTTATTTATGTTTTTATAGTGAAACAAGAAAGGCTTTCAGGAGCAAATCTAGTTAATGTGATTATCCCAAGTTGGTGGTCCTCAGTTCAAACACGACACCTATTTTTTTTTTGAAAGTTTAACAACTTTAACTTGTAAATAAAATATTTAAATTTAATAATAAAGTATTAATAAAAATAGTAAAAATCCACCGGTCAAAGCTGGAGCCGGTTCTGGGTCCAGATTCTGATGAACTGAATCGGGCAGGCTCGATTAACCTGGTCTGTGCCCACCTCTAGAGAGTAGAGACAACTAGAGAATTTCACTATAATCAAAATGTTTTTAAAAGAATATATTTTATTTGATACCACCATGTGATTCTACATATATATATATATATATATATATATATTGATCTTCTTCGAGGACACACACTCCACTTTCATTGCAATTCATGATTGTATTAGATATACTAATGATTTTTTTTAATTTAAAATCAATTTAAGCTGATATTTCAACACTATTATTTCAACACTAATTATTTCAACACTAAGCTGATTTTTTTGAATTAACCAGTGTTGTAATTTAAAAAAAAATTAAAATTAAAAGCCATAAGCTACATATTATAAATTTATAATACACCACAAATGCATAAAATTTTATTATAATAATAAAAATATATAACGAATTTGTACAAAATATATAAATAATTATCCCTTTCTTTAGCTATCATGAAAATTAATATCAACATCATCTTGATTGGTTGAGGTACAAATATATTCCTCAAACTATCTTATTATAACATCTCATCAATTTTAATTTTAAGTTATTTAATTCAAATCAAATTTATCTAACTCAAATAAAAATGTTTTTTCTTTAATTAAATATTTTTAAAAAATTAACTCACACTCTAATCCCACACTCAAACATCCCAAATATGAAATTAAAAAAAAAAACATCTATTACCACAATCATTTTTGTTATTAAGATCAGCAAATGCATTAAATTGAACCACATCCATCAGCCACTTATAAGAAAAAAAGTACATCAATCACAAGTGCAAATGAAGACACAACAAAGACAGATAAACAACTTGTAATAAAAACTACTCATTTAAACAGTTCAATAACCCAAGCCCCAGCAAAACTGAAATAAGGTTTCATAGCAGAAAAACCAGCTTGTTTAGCCATAGACTCAAATTCTTGTGCAGTCCTCTCTTTACCACCAGGATTATGAGCCAACATAATCATATCCAAATGAAACACACTTTGTGCTGCAAATGTATTCTCTGGTGCCACTGGAAGTATACACTCTACCAGTATCACTTTTCCATTTTCAGGCAAAGCTTTCCAACAATTTTTCAGTATTTTCAAACCATGCTCATCACTCCAATCATGTAGAATCCACTGTAAAATTCAACAAGTTAGTAATGTTTATTTGTATAAGTAATAAAGGATATAATTTTACTTGGTTAACGTTGCAAACAAAATAATATTTAGCATATAAAAGCTTAAATAAATAAATTAGTAAATAATTTTTTTTCCATATTATCAGAGTTAAATGTCTTGATCATTCGGCTATTACAATAATGACTTAATTATTATTTTTAATTTATATATTTATTATTACAGATGTGCATAATTGTGTATAATGATGTACTCTCTTAGAAATGTATGTATTTAAAGAATGGTCTTGAAGTTATTAAAAAAAAAAATTAATTTACTTTGCCTAAGTTATTTATTTACTTTCTCTATTTTTCCCCATATTTAACACCCTTCTTCTATTATTTATATCACTTTTTCTTTAAAACATACTTAGAAAATAAGACATAGGAACAAATTAAAAAAAAGTAATAAATTAGGAAAATAGAAATATAAATCACCAATCATACCTAGAGGTGGGCACGGCCATCCGGCAACCCGGCCCGGCCTGGAACCGGCCCGCCGGGTCACTGACCCGGCGGGCCGGACCAACAAATCATAACTGACCCATCATGGAGACGGGCCGGTTACAAGTTGTCTTACCCCAACCCGTGGCCCGACGGGTCAACCCGCCGGGCCAGACCCGGCTTAGAACCGAGTTGCAACCCGGCCCGGCCCACCGGTCCCAACCCGTTTTTCTGAATTTTCTGATTTTTTTACCTTTTTTATTTTCTGAATTTTTTAGAATTTTTTAATTATTTTTATTGGATGGGCTAACCCGGCCCAGCCCGCCGGGTCATCATGGAAGCCGGCTCGGTTCCGAGCCCGGCTTCCTGTGACCCAAATCCGCTGAGTTTAACAGGCCAACCTAGCCCGACGGGTTCTACACCCAGCTGGGCCAGGTCTGGGTCGGTGGGCCAGTGAACCGTAACTCAACGGATCAGATCAATCGGGTTAGTTAACTGGCCCATGCCCACCTCTAATCATACCTCCACAATAATACTAATTGATATATATATATATATATATACACCGAGGAATCTCCAAGTGCAAGTCACCATCATGCCATCATATAAAGTCTTTATCCGGACAAAGTAGATTACATCCCATTCATTTTTTTAATTATTTTTGAAAAAAAATTTAAAAAAATTTTGAGGATCAAAACAAAGTACAAGTCCTTGTCTAATAAATATTTTAACAAGTTTTAATCAAATTTCCAAGTCTACAACAAAACTTCACACAACTCACCAAAAATATAATTCATGACCAAACCCATGACATCCAATCAAAATTCAAATCATGGAAAAGTTAATAAAGAAATAAATAAGCAATGCCAGCACAACTTCAACTAATTAATTAAATATCATATCCAAATAAAAGTTCTGGCAAACCTCATTGACTTGAAACAGTAAATATAAGCAAAATTCTTTTTTCCCCCTTCTTTAATTAGATTAAGCTTTAATTAACCTTTAAGCAAACTCATTGTATATGCTAATAATGCATAACAACTTTTTATAAATTAATTAAAATGATAGTATTTGAAATAAATAAAAAGAAATGAAGAAAGAGACTCACTTTCATGAAAATGGCATCCCCACTTGGAACACTCTCAAACATATCCCCACCAATATGCTCCACACCTTCATCAAAAAAGCACACACAACCAGACAAATCTTGTTAGACCTCATATTTTCTTTAATTTCTAATTCATGAGCATTGTATAAATAATAATCATTAAATTATTATCTTAATAGTTGTAAATAAACATCACTAATGAATAATTATCTATGAAAATATACAAATAACTTAAACCCATAAATATATATATACATATATTATGAAGAATTTATATTTTGATTATGTTAATCAAACATTAATAAAACCTACATTCACCTCTATTAATACGAACAATAGTAAAAAAATTTGTGTCATTCTTCTAAATTCAAATATTTATATATTAAAAACAATATATTAAAACAACCTATCTTTATCTAAATCAACAACAACAAAATATATATATATATATATATATAACAAAATTATATACAGATAAATAGGTACAAAGAAATATTACTTTGATGAAGGAACATGAAAAGGGTTAAAAGAAAAATACCTGGAATAGGGGCAGCTTCAGAGATAACATGAGGAAGATCAAAATTAATACCCTTAATATGCTTATGTTTAGCAACAACTTGAGCAAGAGTACCACCAACACCACCACCAACATCAACAAGCACCTTCACATCATCAAACCCTCTATACTTTTCAAGAATTCTCTTCATTATGATAGCTGAATGATTCTTCATGCCTTCATTAAAGACCTTATTGAACCTTGGATCAGTACCATGGTACTCAAACGAAGTCATACCATGAGCCATGTTGAAGGGTATCCCTCCATTAAGGACAGTGTCCTTAAGATAGTACCAGCTTTCCATTAAGACCTTGTCTTGGTTCATCAGGCCAAGAGCGGATAGAGTGAAGCCATCTTCGTTTTGGGCGAGGTATTTGACGACGGGGGCGGCGGCGTAACGGTGGGTAACGGCGCCGGAGATGGGGTCAGTGGAGAGGGAGCAGGTGAGGATGGAGTAGCTGGAGAGGAGACGGAGGATGCGGTCAAGCATGATTGGGGTTGAAGGAGTGGAGGAAGGGAGGAGGGAAGTGATTTCGATGGCGGAGAGGGAGTTGGGGGAGGCGGCGGAGATGATGTTGAAGAGGTTGAGTTCGATGGCGGCTTTGAAAGTCATGGGGAGTATAGATGAGCTGACAAGTTGCATCGCATGGAGGCATGCTTCCTCGTCCGCCTGCTCGGAGATGGTGATGTTGGTGGTGGTGGTGGCAGAGGAGCCCATGGTGGTGGTGGTGGTGGTGGTGATGATTGATTTTGGAGTGGGAGTGAAAGAGATATGTAATGGAGAGAGTTGAGGGGTCTAAGGGGTAGGGGTGGTAGGGAAAGGATAGGGCCCACTTAAAAGAGTGGGTGGGGGGATATTATGTCACTATGTCACCAACCGTTTGGGTAAGTAATGGTTGTTGGCTAGCTGGTTGCTTGGACACAAGTGATTCCACTGAATTAATTTAATAATTATGTATTATATCATAATATAGATAATATTATATTAATATTATATTTTTTTTATTAAAAAATAGTTTTTTTTTTAAGTATAGGTGGAAGTATTTTAAACCCCCCTAACAACATTTTACTTATACATAATTGTCCAATTAAATTTAGATATTTTTTTAAGAAAATTATTATTTTTTATTTTTTTGAGCACTAGGTCGGTCCGGTTCAATCATAAAACTAGTTAAATAAAAAAGCTTTAAACTGGATGAACTGGCCCGGTTCACCCGGTTTAAACTATCAATTAAAAAATAAAAATATAAAATATAAAACCCTAATATCGGTTTGAGGAGTTCATCAACACCAATGCTAAACTCTTGCATCAATGAAAGCCCTCACCCTCACCACAACAACAACCACCATCCTAGCATCTCCTACAACCTCTCCTCCCCCTACTCCGACTCCTTGCCATCCTCCTCCTCCGGAGTTCGCCGTACCACTGCCATGAATCTTCTTCCTCCTCTCGACGACCCAACCCAATGCTTGAATCAATCCCTTCTTTCTCTATTTACAACTCAAAGCTTCCACAAAATCTAGAAGAAGATGAAGAAGAGGATGAGAAAGATGAAGATCAGCAGAGTTTGGGGATTGGAAGGGAGTTTAGTTTCTCAGGAGGAAGAGGAAAACATTGTCCTTTGTTTCTTGCCGGTGGGCTTGGTGCTTCTCGGATGATGCCCGTGGGTGGTTGATTGCTTCCCCGCAAGTGTACGGGATCGCCAAGTAATACCTCGTGTGAAGACACGAGGATCGTATTCCACGGGGCTAAGGATCTCCTATTACTCCTTCTCGAGCTATTATCTAGCCTAAGAACTCAAGTGATGGGGTTTACTCTACTAAAAGTAATTAAAACTAAAACAAGATTATGACCAAATTAGAGAGAACAAGCAATAAGCAAGCAAGAAAATCAATGAGGTGCAAAGGCCTATGGATGAGGATCCCCTTGAGGGGTTATCATGCAACATGGATGATGATCTAAAGATGCAAGGGTAAAATGGACCATGAGATTCCAAGATTAGAGCAACCCCAATTTCTCGGCGATTGAACACTAATCCTATACAAACATAGATAGGAATTTCTTCCCAAATCTACATTCCTACGATTGCATTAAGTACGAGGAAATCTCACTTAGGAATAAACCTACTCTTCTTCGGATTAAACCTACATGGAGGGCTACCAAACACCTAATTTCTCGCGCGTGATGATACAAGTATCCCCTTCTAATCCATTCATGATCTAATACATGCGAGCAAGTCACATCTACATGCATCACTCATAAAAGAGCCACAGATTTCTCCTTAGTGTAGCACTTAGCATGAAAAACAATGGATTAGATCTCAAAAATTACCCAAGCATAGAATTAACAAGTTATCATCCAACATACATGATAAAACCCCCCCAAGGTTCACCAACACCCGGTGGCCTTGGGGGTCTAGTGTGTCATCATCCCACAACAAGCAATACAAACAAACAAAAACATGAAACAAAAAGCATAAATGACACTCCCTAGATGAAATGGTGAAGGAGGAGGTGAAGAATGTGCCGACGACGCTTTCCCCGCCAAAGGAGTGCCAAATGACGCTCCTCTAGCCGTGGGTCTCCTTTCTTCAAATCGTGGTAGATCTTCCCTTGAATGATGTTGCCTTCTTGCCTTGAGAATCTTGGACCTTGGGATTGGATGATCTTCTAGCTTCCTTGCCCTACTTCTCCTCCCCAAGGTCGCCCAAAAACTCCCAAGTGCTCTCCCAAAAGTCGGCCAAGAAAAAGGTCCACCAAAAGTCCCCTTTTTCCGCCCTAAAAGTTGGTATTTATAACCCCCGAGGGCATACTGGGTCGATGGGGTCGTATGGGGGTCGTATAGCACCCAAAAACCCTAGATTCGCGATCCATACGGGGTGCATACGGCCCCCATACTAGGTAGTATGGAAATCTGGGCAGACACTCCAAATCAATCTCATCGCATACAGATACTGCCCTCCCATACTCGGGTAGTATGGGGGTTGTATGAAATTCTGCTTTTTCTCTTTTCGCCCAAAATGATATCTTCTTGTTCTCCATGGCTTCCTTATGCCCTACAAAAGCAAATAATAGACGATTAAGCGCAAAACGGGCATTAAACCTCACAAAATACATGCAAAGTGAATACGATATATGCATGAAAACATCTACATTTAGACACTTATCAGTGGTGGTGTTGAGATGGTGAAAATGATGAATCTTTGGTGCTTAGGAATTATAAAATTTTGGGTGTCATTTATAAAAAAATTTGAAAAAAAAATTGTATTTTTTTATGATCTATGAATCATGATCTATGTAAAAATTGTATTGTTTAGTGTGCGATTCTATAATAATGGTTGTAATATTTAATTGTGTATTTGATTTAAAAATTAATATAGATTGTGTACTTGATTTAAAAATAATATAATATATTATATATTTTATTTTATATTTTTATTTATTAAATCCGGTTCGACCCGGTTCGATCGCAATCGGACCTCTTGACCTTTGAACCTTAGCCTTCTCCGGTTCAAAGGTCCGGTCCGATTCTGACTACCTAGATAGAAACACATAATATTAAATGGAAACCTAGAAGTTAAATATCAAAAATAAATATTAAACAAAAAAGTTATATATAAAGTGAAAACTTATATAGTTCCATATAAATACGTAATGTTAAATGAAAAATATATTTATTAAGCAAGAAATACATGTTGTAAAATAAAATAAAATGATGGAGTGAGCTGTAGTTACTTAAAAAAAAATAAATTTAAAAAAATAAATATCCGAAAAATTCAAATATCATAAGGTATACTTGAGAAGTTTTGAATCTTTCAAAGATTTATAATTAATATTTTTTTAAAAAAATATTTGTTTATTTATTTTATTTTAACTGTGTATATAAATCACCTCACAAACTCATTAGAAATCTTTAACTATATTTTGAAAGATAGTTGAACTTTTAATTTTTTTTATATAAAAATTAATTGTATTATCACTCATCTATTGCAGTAATAATTTTAATATTTTTTATTAATTTATACAAAAATTCTAAGTATCCAATAAAAATATCTTCTATGGTTGATATTTTATGGAAGCAATTCAAATTTCTTCGATTTGAACCCGGTTAGTCATATATAGTCTTTTAAACTATGAAATATTCATGTCAGCCCAAAACAATCAATAAAGGGTAAGACTTAAGAGGATGATGTTTTCTTATAATGAGTTAGTAGGTGGAAGGGTGTGAAAAATTATTTAGAATATATTGTGTTAAATGTGTGTTTTAAGAATTGATTTGACTGGAATTTTTTTTAATCTATCAATGGCATTTTCATTTAATTAATTAAAATTAAATAATTGAAATTTTAATTTTAATTTTTTTAGTTTATATTAGTATTTATTAATATTAATTAATGTTTTAAGTTAATTAATTAAATAATATATAGATGATTAAATTGATATTTATTTAACTAAACATTTTAAGATATTTTTTTTGGTATTTACATAAGTGTGTGTGTTTCTTGATGAGATGATTTTTCAATGAAATTGTGTTTTAATGTGAACACTTTGATGTCTTGTGTGCTAGAATTTTCAGCACAAGATAAGTAATGCAAAGGTTGAGTAGGGAGCTAAACATAAATAATAATAATAATAATAATAATAATAATAATAATAATAATAATAATAATAATAATAATAATAATTTCATAAAAGAAATTTCTAACAAATAAATGTCCAAAAATCAAAATAAAGTTGGTGATATTTATTGAACGCAAGACTTTAATAAGCAAATGTTTTATTTTTATTTATCGATTATATATATTAAGATAAATAACAGTTGAGGGCTATATATAACAACCTTATGTATGAAGAATTTTTCCTTTCTATTTTTTATATTAATATAGAGATGGAATTATGCCAATCTCTATTTTTACATTTTAAGAAATAGAAAATAATAACAATAGTCATACTCATTTCATATAAACCATTTAAACATTTTTATTATATATATATATTCCAATAAATAATATATTTGCATATGTAATTTAGAAACCTCCAAACTTATAAAAAATAGAAAATAATAACAATAGTCATACTAATTTCATATAAACCATTTAAACATCTTTATCATATATATATATATATACAACGATTATTAGAAAAAATAAGTTCTAACTAAACAAATAAAATTAGGTGATGATATTGATGGGAAAACAAATGAGAAAAGTGGAAACTAAGGCACCAACCATTTTGGAAAATTAGTGTTTGGAATAAATCAAATTTTGACTTATTTTCAAAGAAATAAAAATTAAATAAAAGGTGGAAAATGGTCTCGCTTTAGTACTTCTCTTTAAATAATTTCAACTTTGGGCTTACTAATAAAAAAAAATTAATTCTTTTATTATTCACTGCTTCAAACCTAACCTAATTGATTGAGTCATTAGATGCTTTATGTATTTTTAATATTTATTAGTTTTATGATATCATAAAAGCAACATGCTGATATCATAAACCAATATTGACATATTTATTAGTTGTTTAAAGAATATTTATCAATAATTGCATTGGTATGATGTTTTAATTCGAAGTTTAGTCTTTAAAGACCATGATATTATTTAAGTTAATGTGGAGGAGATTGTAAATTTGCAAGTGATTTATGTGAAAGAAAATGGCCTTATTACCCATTGTTTTTTAATATATTTAAAATTCATTAGTATTAATGAAGTCTCTTTTAATCAATAACGTGCATCTTCTTATCATGCCAACAATGATTAATGATGACATTCAACATTTTAACCATTTACTTATTGTATTTGTTATATGTGAAGTTAAATTTTTATATATTTGGGTCTGCTATTCATATTTTGTGAACAAAAAACATAAGATTTTGACATTCAACAGCACTTTTTCCTAGATTTTGTGTTGTTTATAAACACCACTAAAAAGCCTACCGGTGCGTCCATAAAAAACTAGAAAAGATGTAACTTGTTGATAAATTGACAGCGTTTACTCAATAAAATGCCGCCACATCAGCAGTGTTTATTAAATAAAACGCCGCTTTAACTTTGATAAAATTCATAAATAAGACACTAATTTGAAGATATTTTATTTACAAAACGCCGCTGACTTAACAACGTTTATTTGGAAAAACACCACCAACGTTTATTTGAAAAAACACCACTAAACAGACCACGTGTCATTTTATGCCACTGACTTAGCAACATTTATTTGGAAAAACACCACTAAACAGACCACGTGCCATTTTATCATAAACGCCACCAAAACTCATGGTTATTTTCACAAAAATAACCACTAATTTAGTGGCATGTTTTTGAACAATGGCATTTGTTCAAAGGCACTAAATTAGTGGCAACTTTTAAGAAATCCATTAATTTAGTGGCGTGTAAAAAAATAAAAATACCACTAAATTAGTTGCATTTAAAAAACGAAGAGCCGCTAAATTAGGAAACTCATACATATTAATTACTGGTGGAGTATGCCAACGTTTCACCCAGAAACGCCGTTAATGTTAATTTTATTATACTATTTTTAAAATTTTGTAATTTTATTTTTGTGGCATTTTCAAAAATAAAAGCCACTAGTACTCCTAAAATTAATCTTGAAGATTACAACACTCAAATAGACCTTTTATGTACACCATCATACACAATTGTTGATGTTCAATAATTTTAACCCAATTAGAAGTCAAACATTTTTGACATTCCAACCATGATACAAAAATAAAAAATAAAAAACAACCAAAACTACTCAACATTTAGGACATGTTTGGTTCGCCGAAGTGGAGACCGAAGTGACTACTTCCAAACCAAACGCACCCTTAAGTTTGTGATTTTTGTCTTGCTCCAAATAAAAATAACACAACAAAAAAATAACTAAATAAAGGAGCTCCAAAGCATCAACACCATTACCGATCTCTAGAAAATTGATTCTGCAATTTAAAAAAAAATTATGTAAAAATAATTTCACAATAAAAATAAAATTATAATAAAATAGGTATAATGATTTCACCTCCATCAATCACCCCAACATTAAATTCACCACTAGATTCACCACTAGATGGTAAACCCTTGTTATCAACTTGATGCATGCTAAAAGCATCCCATGACAATTCTTCCATGCTATATGGTCTTATACGAGAAGTTTGGATGTGAGGATTTTGATGGAGCTGTAGATGTGTTTGTCGTCTTATGAGTAGATGACGGTACACGCTCTCCATGAAAAAACCAACATGTATAACCTTGTAGAATTCCATCACATACTGGATGTTCAAGAACTATTTGACGTGTTTGCCAATTAATATTCACACACTTTATGCAAGGACATACGATCATATCATCTTGACTTGAGTTGTCAAATGCAAATTTAAAAAATTCTTCAACTCCATCAAAGTATTCTTGACTTAATTGTGACTTACGCATCCAACTCTTATCCATTTCTGCTTAACATATTAGAAAATTAATTAGAATCTTATAAATTATATCATAGTTCGACTTAACACATTTATTTTCAATCAATGTTATTTACGTATGCAACTACAATTCCTATTGCATTATCACAGGAAGGTTGGCTATGTTTTAATTTAAGGTTATTTTTTTAGTTTATTGTTGCTTTTATGATTATTGGTTTGTCAATCTTTTCAAACCAACTTTTGTTAAATGGATATTGTTGTGAACAGAGATAATATTTTCATAAATGATATAGGAAATAGTGTTGGTTACTATAAAAAGAATATAAAGCTTCTACTTAGAGAAATTCAACAGGAAAGTGCTTAATTGTTTTTCTGTTGAATTGCTGAATATTAATTGAAACAGTTCTTTGTGCTATTTAGTGTTGGAATGGACACACTCAGATAAGCTTATTTAAGAAAGCTTATAGGCATCTTGATTACTTATTAATGTTAGCTATTATCCAATAGATACTTGTACTGTTGTTATTATTTAGATCAAATTGTTCTCACAATCAGGGCCATTTTTATAAATAAAAAGTGGGTATCTGACATAGTTTTATCTGATAATGAGAATGATTTTTTAGTTTCTATAGTTATAAGATCACATGTGGAAGGGATTAATGGATCTAGAAGAATTCTAGTGATAAATAAACTAAAGACACACACAAACAGCAATAGGAATGCTGAACTTGAAACTATATGGAGCAAATTTGTATGCATGGTTGATTTTATCAGCCAAATCTAAGAAGTCCTAATTTCTAAAATTTATACAGTCAGAGCAGAGCAGGAAAGAACAGCATTAATTCTTCATAGCAAACTCTTTCTCATTCAAGAAAGAGAAGCAAAATAATAATGTAATATATACAATAAAATAATTTAAGATAACCTACTAATTGCAACAAAGAAAGAAAGTACTTTGATAAAGTAAATTGCAACCTATAATGAGAGCACACTAACAGTTTCTGAAAAATATTTGAAAATGAATAGAATTTCATAGCAATATTTGCCTTCAAGGAAACCACAACTAATAGGCAATTAACTTTTACAGTATAAACAGCATGAGAAATTATTATGGCCTCATAATGGTAGGAAAAAGAAAGCAAGTCAAGAATTCTGAGCATAATACCAATCTAATAACATGATGAGTTATTAATATAACTTGAAAAATCTTAGAGTGGAATGTCCATCTGCTGCAAAAGTATCAAAAAAATAATAGATATGTTTGAAATAATTCATATCTTGGTTCTTGCTTCCATGTTCAAGAAATAAATAATCTTATAGGTTCATATCATAATTCATATCATTAAAATATGTAGGAACATTAATGGATAGATATCCTTTTCTATTACAAAACTTAACCAAGTGCCGTTTATCTTTCACATTATGCAGCAAGGCCACTTCATTTTTCAATCACACAGAATTTAAAGTAACATATAAATAAATAGATAAATTAAACAAGAGATTATAAGAAATGTGATCATGACCAAGATTTAACAGAAAAGTTGAACTTCTAAGTTCATCACGAGTAATCAAGGGCATAAACACTTACAAGATCAATTAAGAATGTAACATTTAACATAAATACACTGCATTTGACTACTTGAAGATATAATCCGAAAACGTTCGGCCTAATAAGGATTCACCCAGTACAAGTAAAATGAACAACAACCAATTCACAATTGAACAACCATAGTCAATGGCATATAAAGAGAATCAAATTCAAAGCAGGACAATTTGATGTATTTATTATTTAGAATTGTTTAAAATAAACCATTTTTTTGTTTAGTAATTTTCACTAGCTAGGTTTTTATTAAAATTCAAAAACTGAAAAAAAAATAATTTATATAAATAGCGTTTTAAGAAGCCTTTCGCGCCATACATCATAAAGTTTGGTACAACAAAATGATATTTTTTTAAAATTTGCATTGATTAGATATGAGATAAATTAACAAGTTATGTAATGTATAATCGGCCATAATATCATGATTTTTTATTTCACGTCAATATAACTTTATCATATAGTGTGTCAGTGTGATAATCTACATTTTGAACTTTATAATTTCTAGGACTTGCTATGTACACACAAATATCATGTGCAGTTTAGTATATTTAATCTTAAAAAATAATTATTATATATAATTAATCAAATTTCATTATCCCTATATATCCATGGAAGAAATTTTATTACATGTATATATACACTCCTCAAGTTTTTTTATTATACATGTCCTTGTAAAACTATATGTACAAAATAATCTTCTTTTTATTAATATATATATCAGACATATTTTTAAGATACGGTTGCATGTTTAGTTAGAGCATAATCTACAAATATAATCAAATTCCATTTTTTGATGTAAGCTACTTAAATCCTAAATCATGCCAACCTCAAACAAGTTGAACTTAGCTCGAAAACAATTTGAAACCAGACTAGCTAACTTGAACGGGACTCATTTGCTAAAAAATTGGGCTAAACTTAAGGTGATATTAAGCTCTCGCACTGAACAACTAAATCATTAGCAGTACCAATAGCTATGAAAGTGTGAAACATAATTAAATATGGTCAAACAATAATTAGACCCACAAAAGCCTGATTTACTTTGAATAGTTCTTAATCAATGAAGAATGACTCAATGCACTTGATAAGTCAATCTTATATTAATTAGCTATTATTCTTTTATTTTACAAAATTTTAACTTTCCCAGATTTTCAATCAATTTAAACTTTAAAAAAAAAAGGGTGGAAATTGAAGTTGTAATTAAAACAGTCAAAAAGTTCAGTTAGGATTTGTGCCTAAAATCAAAGAACATTTTAGGACCATGTACAACACATCAGTTCTTCTAAATCAAGCTGAAACTATGGAAAACATAAGAGTTTTTTCAGTGAAACGCAGATATGGTGACTTTTTAATTAATACAAATTAAATCACTATAGATATCTCATTTTAAAGAATATTTTACTATCCTATTTTTTAAAAAATTTAAGTTTAAAAATTGTTGGAATTGCAATGACCAAACCATTCAACTTGATTTTAGTCCAAAAACCAGAACACATTTTAAAACTGTGTCGAGTGCAGATCAACTTATTGCAATCCTTGCTAAACTTAGGTAAAAATGACAATGCTTTTCAGGGGAATCTACCATGTCTCTCTTGACTTTTCAATCATTATAAACCAACCCTAACAGTGACAATAACTACCTACATGCTGAATGTTTTTAAAGAAAATTAACTACAAATACTAAAACCAATGCAGATGGTATTGGCAGTCAATCCCCTTTTTCATCACACTAACCTATACTCACATGCAAAGTAACACCATGCTGTGTATTCTACGAAATGATTTTAACATACTAAAAACAAAATAATAGGGATACATCGATTAGTACTGACTTATTACAACACACTTGTACCAAAGATGGCCAAAAGAGGGCTATAAAGGCAAGATTACTTATTTAAATGAAAAATCATGAATAACTTCATGCAATTAAAAACCAGCAACAACACTTAAATTTTGATAGTCATGGTCCTAGATAAACTGAGATTATAATAAATATTGGTATACATGGAGGCATATCACACAAGCCCCACCAACCAATTGAGCATTGCGTCAAATTTTAAAAATCCATTTTTACTCCAAGAAGAGCTGTTAAGATGAAACAGGTCACCAATCTTTGTCTTTGTAATCTTTGTAATCTTTGTTACCATCAACTAAGGCAGCCACATCGTCCTGTCCCAAACAATTCCATAATATAAAAGTAGAACTCTCAGTGCTCAATATGACAACATAGAAAAATCCTGAGGTTATCCTTTTAAATATGAAGAAAAGGTAAGCCATTCTTTGAGTGTCGTATGCGAGCATCCTTTCCATTCACAATCAATAACATCCACCAAAAGTTTCATAAATTAAATAAACATCAATATGAGTACTTATATATATATATATATATATATATATCTGATATATAGTTTTCTTGTTATCATTAAGTGTCATCAAGTCTCCTAAACATGTCAAAAGGCATTAAAAGATGGTAATTCCACTGTTAGGTTGGATTGAGCTCATCTAATTAATACAACTTTTGATAAAATTAATGATAAAAAGAAAGATAGAAGTGGCATAGAAGGATTTTTCATTGAGCTTCACTAACAATCCTACGTACATGCTTGGAGGTTTCATTGGTTTAAAGGAGGAGGAAAAAGGAACAAGGAGGTAGAAAGTGTACATGAGGGCTCCACTTTAATTTAAGGAAGATTGGTAGCTATCTATACAAGATAGGTAGATAGACTTCAAAAGCGTTTGAGTAAGGAGAATGGATGAAGTGGAATGTGGCTTAGGATGCATATGGTTTTGAAGACAAGTGTGGGACACCACTTGTTGCCCATTCATTCATATGCTTCCACATAGATCAAGGGGAAAAATCCAGTGTGCTTTGTTGGTATGATAGGATATCACTGTAGTATAGATAGACATAATGTTGGTTTGAAATCTTGTTATTTGAAATTAGTAAGAGTAAAAATATATAACAGTTTTAAGCGCCAAGTCAAGCGTTAGGAATTAGGTTTGGTTGGATGGTCAAGGTATATATATTGATCAAATATGTTTAAATCAATGTTCATTTAAATGTTGCTTGACATGAATGTCCTTATTTTGATATAAAATTTTTATTAATTGATTATTAGTCTACATTTAGAACAGAGACTAATTAATTGGGCTCCAACTTAATTAACAAGATTGAGGTTGTGAAACCTTCACTTGATAATTAGGTTTGATATATGCTAAACAAAATGTTTTAATTAACAAGTGATTATCAAGTAATTGCAATACATGTACTTTGTTCATTTGAGTTGTGAGTTAATTCAAAGCCAATCCATGATCAATAAGTGTAGTTCTTGTATATAACTAACTATTAGAACACCAACAGAAGCAAATTAATTGTTGGGCATTGTCATAATATATGTGCTATGGTACAATAGAATACATTCTATAATTAATTAAGTTTCAGAAATTCAATAAATGCAACACAATTATTTATAGATATATAAGAAGTACACAAATGTGAAAATCAAGGAAACCATGAAACAGCTGAGATTGGAATGAAATAAGTTTCAATCAACCAATTAATTGATTAATAATAACATTGAGAACACAAATAACAACAAAAGCGTGATATCTATTTTTCCCCTCAAGATATATATTATATATCTTCTAATCATCTTAATATGATTCAAGTACAGTGGGTTAATTACAGTAAAGAGAAATTAAAAATCAAGGTAGGTAGGAAGAAAGAAAACTGAAAACTCAATGAATAAACATTTCAATGCTTCATTGTTGGGTGGTATGGTACTATATATAACTCAAAGAATGCATTACTTCCAAGCAGTACTCCTTCCAAGAAACAACATAAAAAAACAATATCAAAGAAAAACAGTAACACTAGACAGAACTGATTCACTACTATCCTATATATATAAATATAAAGAAAGACAAACTACCATCCATGACATTCCCTGCTATCTCTGTGTCTAAATATAATAAAATCATACATCTTATTCACATACGACTCTAACAAATGTACCTGTTTGACATATAAATAGAGGTAGAACGACACAATGAAATGAAACCACAAAGAAGGAGGACCTACATGACTGCATTAATGTGTTTGATTTATTGAAGAATTTGGTAGGGAAAAAGTATTGGGAATCCAAGGACAATTAATATGACTGTTCTCAATTAAATAACTTAAGGAAAACAAAATTATAATAACCAGCCATAATAACAAAGATTTACACAAAAACCTATGGAAAGAAAAATCAATTACCAAAGATGATGAGGTTTCAAAACACAATCACCAAAATGACTGCAATATCTTCAGCTCCTTTAGCAACTCTGTCTTTAGCAACTCTGTCTTGATCTTAATAGTATCCCAAACCTTCTAGCACAACCTTAGCAAGAAAATCCCTACATTCACAACCAATGAAAAATTCACATTTGAGGCAAATAAGTAAGCTTTATCTTTCTAGAATTGACACACAAAGCTCTAAAAAAAAAAAATAAAAAAAATACACCATAGTATAAAGCATTAAACATCAAAAGAGAAAAACAGAGAAAAAAATAATTTTTCAAAAAATTGAAAAAGGATCAAAAGGCATATGCGTTGATGTTTCTTTCAATTGATAAGTACCTACTTTTTCTCGGAAAACAAAGAAAAAAAAATAATTTTAAATTCAAGGTTTGAAAAAAACTTTGCTTAAAACCCAAAATCATCAAGGTCAAAAATTAACTTTTCCTTCCTAATAATCAACAATTCACCAGCTAGGTGATAAATCCAAACCAAACCCTAGCCACAATAAGATACTAATCCCCTAATCCGAAACCTCAATTTGTCCCAACCAAAACCCCAAGCAACTACCAAAAAAAAAAAACCAAATCAACAAACACAAATAAATGAAAAACACTACAAAATAAAATTCGGAATCAAACAACATAAAAGGGGAAAACCCGAAAAAAATTGCAACTTTGGCAATCACTCATCCTTCAATTGGGAACTCGTATACCTGCTCAGCGTCAAGAGTGAGAAAGAACCAAAAGAAGATAGAGAGAAAGGAGAAGGCGGCGTGAATAGGAGAAGCCCCGGGGAGCGAGAGAGAGAGATATATATATATATATATATATATATATTGGTTGTTTCTAGACATGGGCGCCAGCCGTCCGGAAAACCGGCCTGGCCTGGAACCAGCCCGTCGGTTCAATGACCGGCCCATACTGTAGACGGGCGGTTACGGGTTAGGATTTTCCCAACCCGTGACCCGGCGGGTTGATCCGCCGGATCGAAACCGGGTTAGACCCGGCGGGCCGGGCTGGGCCTAACCGGGTTGGATTTTTTTAATATTATTATTATTATTTTTTAACTAAATGCATTATTATTTTTTAGTAAATGCATGTTGGTCATGGGATTTAAACCCATGACCTTAAATTTGGACAACAAAAACCAACCACTTGAGCTATAATTTATTTTTGACATTTACTAGAAAATTATATATGGATAGATGTAAAATATGGATCAAAATATTTTACATATATATATATATATATATTTAATTTATAAAAAATTAAGAGACCATATAATAAATTAAAAAAACTATATAAATCAATCTGTAAAATATCAAAGTATCAAACAATAAATTTTTCATAAATATTTTTTTCTTTAAAAATAATTATTTTGTCAATCGTCTTTTTAACTCAGTAAGTCTTAAGTCCCTACATACGTACACTCTTAAATTCTCTTAAATAGGGGCACTCTTATTTATCACATATATATTGAGATTATTTTGTTTCAATTTATAAAAATAAAAAAATAAAATTACAAAAAAATATTTTTAAATTATGTATATTAATTTATAAAAAATATATTAGTAAAAAAGGAATATCTTTGAATAATGGTTAACATCACTGAAGCACACGCAGCTCGATAGTCGTTGAGTCCAGACCAAGGGGCACTAGATGAGTGCAGATTAAGTAAGTGGGTCTGGGATTACACTGTGTAACAAAACTACGTGAGGTCGTGATTCCTCTCACACCCGAGGAGGATACGTAAGCAACTCGATTCGGCGTATAAATGAATTAAGTCCGTACATTTATTTTTCAAATTTAGTGTAATTTAAAAATTTTAGTGAAATTTGAGTGTATACGTGGGACGTCTCTTATTTTTGAAACTTGTGATCTTCATGTTTGGGTCTTAATTGATTCATTTTATTTTTTAGAAAATTTTCTGAATTTTTCCTGAATTTTCACAAATTTTCTGTATTTTTTTACAAATTTTTTATGATTTTTCTGTATTTTTGAATTTTTTTAAAAATTTCTTTTTTTGAGATGAGAGCCAAATCAGGGGCTGGCCCGCCTGAGCCAACTGAGGCTGGGTCGGTTCCGGGGCCCGACTTCACTGTGGCTCGGACCCGCTGGGTTCTACGCCCAGCAGGGCCTGGGTCGAGAGTCGAGTGGGCGGGGCCCGGGCTAAGCGGCCCGATGCTCAGTCACAAGCGGTTTGGCGGGCGGGCCGGCCCTGCGCTACAAAAAACGCCATTTAGGGCGGAGGCAGGCTGAGCCCGCCAAATGGCGGGCCGGAAAAAAATGCCAACCCGACCGGACCCGTTTTGGGTTATGGGTTGGGCGGGCTACCCGCCAAAAATCAAAAATAATTAATTTATTTTATTTTTATAAATGTTATAATATATGAAACGTTGAAACGTTCATTATAAATTAATAAAAAAACTAAATTAAAAAAATTAAAAAACGTACGATAATTAACGAAAATAAAAAAACATCCATTTATAATATTAGACCTAACGAAATCAATGATAATTACTGAAAATCTCAAATAAAAACACTATTATAAATTTAAAATCAACAAAATTTTTTAAAAAAAGCAATAAAACTACGAGATAAAGCATCCCATTACTGATTATAACGTTACATTCAATTTCTGATCGACAAAAATTTAACGAAAATTAATAAAAGCCAAAAAATAAAAAGCATCCATTCTGATCATAATATTCATAAAATCAACAGAGTTATTAAAAATGTTTTGTTATCTCCAGTATTTCTTTTAAAAATATAATTAAATGCATATTAAAACTTCAATTCAAAATTATTTGTTTAATTTTAATTTTAAATCATAACGATATAATAGTACATATATATATATATATATATATATTATATAAACTATATATATATATATATATTAGAAGACGCGGGGCACGGCCCGACGCCCAGCCCATGACCGCGCTGACTTTCCGAAAGCAGCGCATGACGTTGGACCGCCTCGGGCGCATATAGCTTCTATTACCCGCCCGTTTTATTGAGACGGTGAGCTGGCCCGCGAGCTTCAGTAACGTCTACGGGTGCTACCTACTAGTTGTTTCCTTGAAGTAAAATGAATAAATTTTGTAAAAGTAACACAGTTTTACATTTAT
>NC_052481.1:1803340-1815757 GCF_009730915.1 Dioscorea cayenensis subsp. rotundata | reverse complement strand
ACTACACCAAATTAGTGCTTTCGTGGCACTTTTATAACAGTGTTTTTTAAAAACGCCAACATTATAGTACATTGTGCGGCGTTTTTATACTAAAATGTCGGGCAGGTTGATTCCCGAGCTAACAAAAACATGGCGTGAGTTTTTTTTTTAATAGTGGCGTTTTATAATACAAACGCCAGGAAGTTGTGTTATTTGTACGGCATTTATCTAGTAAACGCCGGCAAATTTCGTTTTTCCTCAGTAAATATAAAAGAAAATATTTTTACCGTGGCGGCGTTTATATTTTGAAACGCCGGGAGAGTTTTTTCCTAAATACTTACAAAATATACTTCAGCCCTTTGTTTCATCCCTTTGTTTTACTGGCTCTATGGGAGTTTCTCTTTCTTTGTGAGAGCATTGGTCCCCGTTCATCGTCTCTCTAATTACTCACAGGTTTTGCTTCCCGATCGTCGTCCTCGCAGTAGACGTCTAGATCCGTGAGGATTTGCTCGCTGATTGTCCCCAATCGTGCCATCAGGTATTCTTCGATCGAAGAAAACCCTTCAAAACCCATTTGCTGGGTTTGATTTCTGGTTCCCGTCAATTTCTAGATTTTCTTGAAATCTAGAAATTGGGTTGCTCAGCCTTCTTCAAAATGCAGGGTGTTCTCCATTGGGTTGCTCAACCTTTTTCAGGTGTTGAACCTGTCAAGGTGGAAGTGAGGTTATTTGAGAAATTATTCCTCTCGCAGGTGAGCAAGGCTGCCACTTAAGTTTCCTTTCAGCTATACCCCTTTGCCATGATTCAAGTTATTTTTCTGTGTTCCAGAATTCTGTTGAGTTGGAGGACTGGTTATCAGATTTGAACCCACATTCTAAGGAAGTGATACAAAATGCATGTCAGATTTGAACCCACATTCTAAGGAAGTGATACAAAATGCATATGTTGTACCTGCCCTAGGCAATGCTGTAACAGGGAACAAGTTTCAATTTGAAAGGCTTGGTAAGTTCTTGCTCCCCCTCTCCTGTTCTATTTTGCTAGTTTAGTTAAGTTTCATTTCTCTGTGATTTCTCACTTAACTTTTTTTTTAAGGAGTCTCTCCTATGAAGATCAAACAATTGTTTCTTGTTGCTGAACTGATTTCCTTAAATAAAATCAGTTTGCTGGACTGATTTCATTAGATAAAATTAGTTTGCCTTTGAAAAATGAACACACCCATAAAGAAGAAGCAAATGATGAGATTGGATATTACTTTGCGGTTCATATGTCTTAATATGTTTATCTTTCACTAATTGGTTGTAACCCTTGCTTTGTACTAGGGTTTGGGTATTCAGTTTCCTTTAGTGGGCCTTTAATTTGAGTTTGAGTTCTGTTTTGGATGAGATTTTGGTATGGTATAGATTGTGTCCGTTTTGTATATAAGTCAACATGCCAATCTTTTTTTCTTTTTAATTTTTTGGCATGTTAATCTATATCTGTTAATCCCTTAATTTTTTCTGATTGTAGGTCATCTTTGAAACTTCAAGAATTGCTGATGTTGTCAATGGTTTGCTAAGACACATAACCGGCCAGGGACATACAATTGGAAGGTATATATATATATCTGAATGTTTATTAAAAAAATCTTTGTTAAGTTTGATCTAAAATGCTTAAATTGTTTATATTAACTAGGTTTTGCAATTATCAACCCCATGATCTGAAATGGTTAAATTGTTTATATTAACTAGGTTTTGCAATTATCTGAATGTATATATATCTGAATGTTTTTAAAATAATCTTTGTTAAGTTTGATCTGAAATGCTTAAATTGTTTATATTAACTAGGTTTTGCAATTTTATATATATATATATATATATATATCTGAATGTTTATTAAAAAAATCCTTGTTAAGTTTGATCTGAAATGCTTAAATTGTTTATATTAACTAGGTTTTGCAATTATCAGCCCCATGTTCTGCTTAGCAAACTCAACAAGATTTTTAATGGGAAATAAAACTAGTCTAGTAAAGTAGGCAGACAACTTACATCCCATTTCTTTATTTAATGATCCTAATAGAAAATTAGATGCAAACTCTTTTTTGTAGTAGAAGCAAATGCATTGCATATTAAATTGGGTTGATTTGGATACTAGGGGCAAATGCATTGCATATTAAATCAGTTTTAAATTGTGCATTGTATGGGATATACATACATAACATTAATTGCAAGGTAGGGATTTCTCTTTTATAATAATCAATATTTAATCTTCGCTACACATGAACATATAATTATTAAGTATCCAATTTTTATTTTTATATATTAAGCAGAAATGAATAAGAGTTGGATGCATAAGTCAAGGTTGAGCCAAGAATATGAACATGGTGTGGAAGAATTTCTTAAGTTTGCATTCGATAACGCAAGTCAAGATGGTATGATTGTATGCCCTTTGCGTAAAATGTGTGAATATTCATTGGCGAACCCGTGAAGTAGTGCTTGAACATTTAATATGTGATGGAATTCTACAAGGATATACATGTTGGTTTTTCCATGGAGAACATGTTCCATCTCCCACTGCTAATACAACAACCACTTTCAAAGATGCTTCAATTTCCCATAATATAACCTCTCAAGTTAGGAAAGATGGCATGGATAAATTGTTAAGGGATGCTCTTAACATGCATCAAGTTGATGAAGGGAATTCGGATCCTAATATCTGTGAAATTGATGTAGAAGTGAATATTAGGGATGGAACTTACAAGGGGGTAGATGACGAACAACCTTCAGAGGAAGCTGCAAAGTTTTACAAGTTACTAACAGAAATGAATGAAAACCTTTATGAGTGATCAAAGCATTCTAGATTGTATTTTTACATTCGCCTATTTCATCTGAAATGCATGTCTAGAATGACTGGAAAAGGGCTTAATTTGTTGATTGAATTTCTAAAAGAGTTCTTTCCCTTAGCTGCTATTCCTAGAAGTAGTCATGAGTCCAAGCAAGTCATCAAGGATTTGGGTCTTGGGTATGAAAAAATTCATAGTTGCCCTAATGACTGCATGTTGTATTGGGAGCTTAATGAACATCAACAATCTTGTCATTTGTGCGGCCGTTCTTGCTGGGTGTTAAATGATCCCAAACATTCTTTGGATGGTGATAGTGATACCATTTGTAAGATACCTACAAAGGTATTATGGTATTTCCCTTTAATACCACGACTACAGAGTATTTTCATGTCTTCTAAGACTTCAGTTGATATGGTTTGGCATGCTGCTGATCGAACAAATAATGACCGTTTGAGACACCCTGCCGATGCTCAGGCATGGAAATCTTTTGATGCAAGATATCCAAATTTTTCTTGTGAACCACGAAATGTTAGGCTTGGGCTTTCCTCAGATGGATTTAACCCAGTCAAGATTTTAAGTACATCTTATAGTACTTGGCCAGTAGTCTTGATTCCCTATAATTTTCCGACATGGATTGGGATGAAGCAACCTTCTTTCATCTTATCAATGATTATTCCAGGCGACAAAGGTCCTGGAAATGATATCGACATCTACTTGCAACCTCTCATTAAAGAGTTAAAGCAATTGAGGGTCGGTGTTGAGACATTTAATGCATCAGTGAGAAAGAATTTTCAGCTTAAGGCTGCTTTATTATGGACTATCAATGATTTTCCTGTTTACGCAAATTTATCAGGTTGGAGCACCAAAGGAAAATATGCATGTCCGTGTTGTGCAGCGCAAACTTCTTCAAGATGGTTATCTAATGGGAAAAAGTTTTGTTTCATGGCACATCGACCGTAGTTACAAAAAGATCATTCGTACAGATCACAGAAACATATGTTTGATGGAACAGTTGAGATGCATGGAGCTCCTCCGGCTACTTCTGGATCGGATATTTTGTCAATGTTAAAAGACTTGCAATTTACATATGGAAAAGGGATGAAAAGTAATTTGAAGAAATCAAAATCTACTTCTACATCAGTGAAGAGATGGCATAAGAGCCCAATGTTGACATAGACAATGATGTGGATGAGGTAGAAGAAGATGAATCACATGTGGCAATACTATGGAAGAAGCAATCCATCTTCTTTGAATTACCTTATTGGGAGCATAAACTTTTGCGGCACAATCTTGACCTCATGCACATTGAAAAAAATATTTGTGAAATTATTGTTGGCACAATTCTTTAATGTGGATGGGAAATCAAAAGACAATTTAAAAAGCAGACTAGATTTGGTGGAAATGGGTATTCGTCGAGAGCTTCATCCTGAATATCTTTCCAATGGAAATACAAGACTACCACCGGCATCCTTTTCCATGTCCAATGCTGAAAAAGATCTCTTTTGTCATGTACTGAGGAATATAAAAGTCCCAAATGCATACTCTTCAAATATTTCCAAAGCTGTGAATGAGAAAGAACGAAAACTTCAAGGGTTAAAATCTCATGACTATCATATATTACTACATGATTTGCTTCCAATTGCTTTGCGATCATCCATGTCCAAACAAGTGACTCTTGCCATTTCAGAACTTTCAAATATTTTCAAAATCCTTTGTGGTAAGGTACTTAATGTGGAAGCCATTGACAAGCTTCAGGATCGAGCAGCAATAGCTTTATGCCACTTAGAAAGGATTTTTCCACCTTCATTCTTCACTATAATGGTGCACCTAGTTATACATCTTCCATTGGAGGCCAAGCTTGGCGGTCCTGTTTATTACCGATGGATGTATCCAATCGAACGGTATTAGTTTTCTTGTCCAATAATTTTTATAATATTTTATCAATCAAAATTCGTCGGGTTAATATTTTCAACTATTTGTTATAGGTTTTTGCTTAAGTTAAAAAATTATGTCCGAAATAAGAGATTTCAGCAAGGGTCTATTGCGTAAGGATATTTAGCGTAAGAATGTGTAACTTTTGTTCGGAGATATTTGGTTGATGTTGAAACTAGATTTGATAAACCTCGCGAAATCTAAGACAAGTGCATGATGAGAGAATTGAAGTCGTTATTTATTCGAAAGTGGTGGAGAGCCAATAGGGAAAATTGAGGTGGTGGAGTTGGATGATAGATCATGGGCACAAGCACATCGTTATGTGCTATTACACCATGAAGCTATTGAACCATTCCAGAAGTAAGGCAAACATTTTTGGTTTTTTTTGTTTGGTTAGGCATAGTGTGTTGACATGTATTATCCTTACTTGCAGTGAGTATAAAAATATATTGAGAGATCAAATGCGTGCTCGACGTTCAAATGCACGGGATGTTGATAGGAAATTTACTGAAACTTTCCATGAGTGGTTGGGGGAAACTGTAAGCGATTGGAAAACCTTTTAACTATATCAATTCCCCATTAATATATGTACATTCACATACATACATTTAATTAAATACATGCAATTTGAGCAGGTTTCTCAACATAGTGATGTGGTTGACAAAGTTAGATTCCTTGCAAAAGGTCCGAACATGGTTATAAAAAGGTATAAAGGCCTCATCATTAATGGATTTCGATTTCATACAAAATCTCGGGAAAGATGTAGAAGAACACAAAATTTCGAGTTCTTGTTACCTCTTCCACGATAAGCTTTTCATGCCCGGCAAGGATGCTAATCCATTAGAAGGAAATGTCGACTATTATGGGATATTGATCGATATAATTGAGTTGGATTATTTCAACAAGTTCAAGGTTGTGCTATTTCGATGTGATTGGGCTGATGTGAATACTAGTAGGGGAGTCAAGAATGATAAATATGGGTTCACAATGGTTAATTTTTCTCGCACGATTCACACGGGCGAACACATTCTGGATGAGCCATATGTGCTTTCATCTCAAGTGAAGCAAGTTTTTTATTCTGAAGACCCAAAAGAACCTGGTTGGTTCGTTGTAATACGCAATCAACCAAGGGAGGTGTACGACATGGGTGATGAAATTGCAAATTTTGGACCTACAACCAAATGTTTTCCTTCCACTGTTGCGGGTACTTTCAGTGCAAATGATGACTGCCATTGGGCCCGTCAAGATGATGAGGATGACATTTATGATTGTTGACAAAAAAAATTAGTAAGTTGATAGTTTCAATTCTGAAAATATGTTC
Source organism: Dioscorea cayenensis subsp. rotundata (assembly GCF_009730915.1). Taxonomy (NCBI): domain Eukaryota; kingdom Viridiplantae; phylum Streptophyta; class Magnoliopsida; order Dioscoreales; family Dioscoreaceae; genus Dioscorea; species Dioscorea cayenensis. The sequence continues at coordinate 1,809,707 of NC_052481.1, read as the reverse complement.
CCTTTAATATGCATTAATTATTTTCTAGGTTCTCCAAGTTTGAGATTAATACTAGTTTGTATATCAGTATAAATAGTAATTGTTATGGTAATGATAATTTGTGATGGTATATGTAGAGTAAACAATCAAAAGTGGAACTAGCTACCAAAAGTCTTATAATATATTTATATATATATGTATGATATATCTTGCTTGTTTGTTTCTTTTCTAATGGATGAGGAAGTGATGGACATGACAAGGTGTCCCCTTTTGTTATTTGCTAAGACACTCTCGGTGGCTAAGAAACCTAGAACAATTAATAATGAACATGTTTCAAGTACTTATTTGACATTGGTTTAATTTGTCATACCATTGATATTTTTATTATGTTGTCAAACATTAATTTCACTAAATCATGCAGCATATTCTCATGTTCAGCTTTAATTTGTCAAAATAACTTGTTTTTAGTCCACACAACTGACACAAGAAAACTCAATGTATGTCTACTTAATTTCCCCTTTTTACATTAATCATGGAGAAGGAATTTTGAAGGTCCTAATCCAAAAATTCTGTACTCTCCTCCTCGATAGATGTGTGTGATCATTTTTTTCCATGATTTTGCATTCATATCACTGGGTTCACCATATCACTGAATTAGTCTTTTTAATATTATAAATCAACAGTCATGGTTGTGAATGTATGAACCAAAATAATTATGGCCATGCCACTTGCAAATTCATATTTGGTGATGATCATGTCTGATGCAATTCATGCTTAGCACACAAGGATTTAATGCAGTGTGTAATAGTAATTGTTGGAGAGTAATTAGAGACTGCATGATGTTTTGGAAAAGAAATAGCAGCATGGTCCAACTAGCTGTATGATTTCTATAACTAGCTGTATGTTTTGGAGAGTAATTAGAGTATCTTTAATGAATTAAGACAGAAGTTCAATTCTCTTTGTTCCATGTGAAAGTTTGAAGTCTTAACATGAATTCTGTCTGTAGCTGAGCAATAACCATAGCTTTAGGACACGATCTATATATTTGTGTGTGTAAGAAGCAGTTAAAAACTTAGGCAATTAATTAATTGAAGATCAAGATGCTTACATGTTGAGAAAAACTTTTTTGGTGAGTGGTGGTCCTTATGCATCCAAATCAAGTAATTAGTCTATAATTTTCTTGCCTTTTGGTGTACAACATTTCAAAGAATTTGCTTTTGTTTCTCTTGATGCTTCTCGCCACTTTTTCATGTAATTGTTCGTATGCCTTGCTAGTTGGTGCACATGTTTTTTTCAAGCATTAATGTGAGTGTTTTTGTGCAAAAAGGACTTGATTGGAATAAGTTATTTATCAAATTGCAACAAGGATTGCTCAGTAGTTTGTAGATCGAGAGTGCATGATGTTTAAAGATTTTGCTAAATGTTGATGTATTTCCTCTCACATTATCCCCTTTATTGCTTGGTGCATCCGTTATTTTAGTGTAAATATGAGTGCGCCTGCTTGAAAAGAGATATTTCCTTCAAATGCACACTCTGCAGCTTGAATTGTCATGGATTTGATTTGACTGATGAAACTCTTGTTTTGCATCTATCATTGATGTATAATGTTTGTTGGCATTGATGAGTTTCAAAGAGATGAGACTGGGGGAGTTTTTTCCTTTAGCTGGAAGGATATTGTTGGTTAAGTATAATGCTTCATTTGATTATTATGGATGCTCTGGTATTCACCATGTGGGGTATGTTGTTACTAGTGTCAGTCAAGAAACTTCCATCATCTGTGCTTACCTCCTTTTTGAATAAACTTTATCAAAACCATTCGGCCACCTTGAATACTAGAAGAAGTGCCAATAGGTTTGCTACTTTTTATTTGTCAATAAATTGGTATGGAAAATGAAATAGTTAAAAATGTTGGCATCATCTCGTGCTTTACCTCCTTTTTGAATAAACTTTATCAAACTTTATCGAAATTTTTCAAACCATTCGCCACCAAAAGCCAAGATAAAGGTCCCTTAATTACTTGATTATTCCACACCTTCCTATTTTTTTATCTTTTTATTCTCTTACAGCTTGGATATCTCTCATTTGATGTCATGTAGGAGAAAATTTAAAGAAGATCAAGAAAGGAAGAGGGGACTTTGATTAATTTTCATGACTTGCTGAATTCTTTGGATACCCAGCAAGGGACTGGTATGCATTTCATTTCCTGGTTTATTTTTTATCTTCTTGTTTAGATTCATTAGACTTTCAAGGTTTTAGAGGTGATGATCAACTTTATATTTTTGGTGTTCCTACTTCCAATAGTTAATTAACAAAGCTAATGAATCTCTTCCTTTATTAGATAAGAAGTTCACATAAGAAATAACAAAGGTATCAAGATAGGTGCTGTTGAAACTCTCATGAAACTTTCCTTTTCTGGTGATTAATAGAAATATTGGATTTGCTTGAACAATGAGATGCAAAGTATCTTGGACTTTTTGGGCATTTCTTGAAAGAACATTTTGTTCATGAGAACTGAATTTTACAGTTTCTGGAATCCAAAAAAAAAAACATTGTAGACAACAGCAAATTCTTCAGAAAGTAGGATTGGTATAACATGATATATATACTGACTGCCGTTCTGTATTATTCTGGAAAAAATTGATCTTGTCTTCAAAAATAGATTTGTTAGTAGACAATGTCTTCACTGGAGATAAAGTCACTAGTTCAAAGTCAAAGTAAGTGCAAAGAGACTTCTAAACTCTCATCTAGCTGCCAGCTTTGTAGCTCTGAACAAATAAACTGCAAATAGTTCAACCCACTCTGTTTGGAATAGAGTTTTGCCATTTTGCCACTCTATATATAGCATGTTATTCAATTTTTTTAAATTTCTGCAATCATTGACAAGCTTGCATCTAATTCACAGATGAGTCATTTTTTCTTTGTGCAGATAAGTGAAAACATGCGGAGATTAAAATTGAAAGGTATCAAAATTGTCCAATCTGACTCTACTGCTAACAATGCAAGTGGATGTGATGTTGGTGGTGCTACAACATCTAATTTTTGCGGCAGTAATCCATCAAACCATGTTGGTTCTACAAGGTCTGCTCCATTACCTAGTGTTACTCCACATAGCTCTATTCCGTCATCCTCAGATGATTCAAACCTTAATGATCAAGTTGCAACCAGTAATACATGCACAAGATTAGATAATCTTCAGCCAATCAATGAAGCCAGTGAATTGAATTCAGGTAATTCCATGCTTTTAGACTAAAATTAAAAATCACTATAATTGCATGAATGCTTAATATGTTCTGATATGTGTATGTATTATTGTAGTTGATAATCAAGGACAACAAAGAAAAAGGGGTAGAACTACTATAAAAGAGTTATGGACATTACCTCCTCAAGAAAGGATTTTAGTAAGTTCCAATCAATTAGGACAACCAGTTGGACCCGAAGCACAATTATTGGCTGCATTTCTAGGTATGCTTGCTCGATCAGGCCAACATATTGGCCTCCAATATGAGAGTTGGCATAAAGTACCAAAAACATTGAAGGATGAATTGTTTAAATTTATTGAGGTAAAGTCACTTAACTGAAATGTTCAAATGTTATGCTTACAAATAATTGAATTGTTTAAATTTAGTAAGTTCTATTACTAATCCAAATGGGTTATAATGTTTTATATAGTTAAGATTTTCCCTTCAAATTTCAAGAGAGTATGTGCTCAAATCTTTGGGGAAGAAATGGAGGGATTATAAGCATGATTTGAAAACAAAACATTTCAAACGAGAAGAAAGTCTACAGGCGAACAAGGACAAACATTCAAGTGCTACTATTCGATGGCAATGGGAACAATTAGTTGACTTTTGGTATTCAAAGAAAGGAGAGGTTGGCGTAAATATTTTGCTTATTTCAATAAAAGTATCTTATCTTTGTTATTTATAATTTTAAAATGCATGTCATATGCAGGATTCTGAAAAACTTGGGGTTGCTAGTAGAAAACAACAAAAATATACACACACTTGTGGATCGAAGAGTTTTGCGAGAAAGGAAAAAGAAATGGTAAGTAACTATAAACTTGTTTATATTTGTGATTCAAACTAATTTGTGGCCAATTACTTGTAGGAGGTTACCACAGGGAAAAAAGTAGGTCGCCTTGAATTTTTTAGAGCAACCCATACTAAGAAGGATGGGTCTCACATGAATGAGGAAACTAGACAAATTATGGTAATACCTATGTTTTTAGTGTTCTTTAATCACTTCACAATTTGTTTTAAATTATATTAATTCTTTTAAAAATTGTTTTTTGATATAGGAGTCGGCCAATGAGAAGTTAGTTGGATATCAAACAATAGATGAGGATATGCAAATGGTTGAAACTCAAATTCTGACACAAGTTATTGGAAAAGAACGATGTGGCCGAGTAAGAGGGGTTGGGTTAGGTCCAACACCCAAAAGCTATTATGGAGGCTCGAGTACCCGAAATTCTAACAACTCAAACAATCAACCAAGTGAAGTTGTTGAGCGAATTCATCAAATGGAACGAGAAATGCAAAAAATGAGAGATGAACGTGAGCAAGAACGAGCTCAAGTAGAACAACAAAATGCTCAATACAATGCTCTTCTTACCTTTTTACAAAATCAGTTTCCGGGTGTTACGATCCCCGGAATAAACAATATTGGCTCATCCTCATCACAGTCCCAGGTATTCTAAAAGTACACAAATTATTTTGGTTATGCCTAGGTTCATCTTCTAATGATTTTATTTTAATTGCAGGATAACTCTTCTAGAGATAATTAATTAATGGCGTTGGTGATGCATTGGATGCATGTCTTTAGCCGTATATGTTATGTACGTTATGGTTTTATGTGGAACAAGAATCACATACTTTGATATTAGTGTTCTTTGGTATTTTTGGAATTTATTGTGTTATGTTTGGAATTCCTAATGTATGACTGCTTGTTGGAATGAATGTGGAATATTGTTACAAATCATCAACTATTGTTTATGTTTAATTATTTGTGGATGTAAACAAGTCTATATGTGTGTTGTAATGCATTGATTATATTCCAGGTTTTCCAGAAGAAATACCCAAAAAAAATCTGAATTGCTTGCTAAATCCTTCAAATATAGTTTTATTGTTCCCGGCGTTTATTTCAAAAATGCCACGAAAACCGGGGAAAAAATATTCTCAGATTTCAACCATATTCCCGGCGTTTATTATATAAACGCCATCATTAGCCGCACACTTAGCGGCGTTTATAGGTTTAAACGCCGTCGATAGCACCTGTCGCCGTTCAGCGTCGTCTCGTTCAGACCGGCGCTTTATATATAAACGCCATGAAGTTGGAGGCGTTTATTAAATAAAGCGCTGGGAATATCCGACGAACGTTTCAGGGGCACTTGGCCCGGCATTTTCTAGTGTCGCCGGGATTGTAAATGGCGGCGTTTTTAAACACCGGTAAAGCACAAATTAAACGCCGCGTTATTAGTGAAAGTCCATACATATGTATTGCCTATTCCTGGAAGAAATTATTATTTAGAGGAATGATTTGTGAAATGCATGTCTGCATGGCACAGCTGCTATTAAGAAACTACACAACTGGATAGCTTAAACCCTTTTCCTGGAAGCAATTATATTGTTATTAGTGAAAGTCCATACAGATGTATTGCCTATTCCTGGAAGAAATTATTATTTAGATCAATGCTTTGTGAAATGCCTGTCTGCATGGCACAACTGCTATTAATAAACTACACAATTTGATAGCTTAAACCCTTTTCTATTGATAGATTAATGAACACTATATAAATTTTTATGGATTATAACTTCAATCAGGGCAATTTAAAAGGAGGCCAAGTGATCAATAATTTCTTTTCTTGCTAGCAAGGGTGGTTCGTTTTGCTATTTAGTAAAGCTCTTGAAAACAACTTTAAAGTTTATAGTCTGCTCAAATAATGACATGCTGACCACTTTCTAACAACTTGCCTTTTCTTCTATGTGATGTGATGTTAAATTTATTTGTATGTCAGCTAGTAGATGAATTTCATTTTTTAAGTGTCAATGGCAGGGTAACATGGATAGTACAGAGGAAAGTGGGCATCAACACAAGTAGCCAGAAGGCAAAAAAGGGAGACAATAACAGAAAAAGAAAGGTGTGGCTTCTCCTGGGAATTGGGGCTCCCTCGCAGTGATGGTGTCACACAAGGAAGACCATCTTGAGGGCCTCCTAGCGTTGTTTATAGTTTTGGGGTTTGTTACCATTTTTTGTAATTTTGGATGTGCTTGCTGTGGTTTGTTTAATGGTCATGCTTGTAATAGTTTTGTATGAGTGCGTTATTTACCACTGAATATGTATATAGTTTTAACAATTACTGATGTAAATATAATGTTAGACTTGAATTTAA
>NC_052481.1:1723835-1802340 GCF_009730915.1 Dioscorea cayenensis subsp. rotundata | reverse complement strand
TATTGCAATTTAGCACATTGATTAAAGAGGTGCTCCACAGTTTCCAATGAAGATCACACATGGGACAAATTGTTTAAAGGCCGAAGTTTTTATTTTCCCATGACAAAGCATCCGAATAAAGGTCTTTACTCTAGGAGAGGCATTAAGGTGCCAAATGTTTTTCCAATCAAACCTAAGCTCATCCTGGAGATGTGTGCTGTTCAAAAAATGGTAAACAGCATTGGAGATTTTATTTGATTTAGCCTTGGGGAACCAAACCCAATGGTGGAGGCCACTAGGATCAATCTTTCCCATGCCAATAGCAGGAGTCAGGAGAGACCATATTGTTACTAAAAGCAAAGCTGAACATGTGAACATTGCAACCCAAGTCATTGTAAAACTCAGATTGAGTTAAAACCATCTGTCCATAAGGTTTCTTCCAGAACCTTGAGGTTAACAAACAGAGTATTTGAAAAGCATTACTTCTCTTATTTGCTTAAATACCTTCTCCATCGTGTATACTTTTTGCTGGGAAAATTACGCTAAAGAGAAATAATAAAAACATTAATAATAATAATAACAACAACAATAATCACCAAAGAGTTATAAATAGCGACAGAACGAATCCGTACAAATATTTCCATTGAATTTTCCTGTATTTCTTGTAATGTCATCATAGTCGAAACCAAAACTACGAACAGCATTCCGATGGAGAGGTTTATATATGCAAACTTCATTGCTTTGGTGGAGAGCGAGAGTAAGAGGAACACCACCATTTCCCCTGCCAGCAGCACTTAATCCTTTGCCTAGTTCTTCAATCTTCCTGTCTCCTGCCGGAAATTGATGAGATTGACTGAGCTCGAGGGACTGTACCTCCTCCACCATTGGCTTCCAGAGCCTGACTCTTGCATTGATAAACCAGTTCGAAACCTGCCAAGTAACAAAAAGTATAAGATATTTTATTGAATGCTATAATAATCGCAACAAAGATAAGGATCATATTTCAGAAAGTTATAAATTCAAAAGAGCAAACTGAGGGCTGAGTACATAATTCATTGTCCATTATCACAGCATGGTTGAATAACTACAATAAAATTAGTGATTAAAAATTGGTTCATTCCACAGGAGGCCAGGTGTAAATCTCCAATTCATTAAATAGAAAGCATGAAACATTTTCATCTACCTGGTTTCTAGATAGACCTGTATGTTTTGCCAACATTTGCTTGTCAATGTCTGTAGGGTACCTGGAAAAAAAAAATTGATTGTGAGAAAGATTGAGTCATGCATGTATCAGCCCAGCAAAGGTCCCAAATGGTATTCAATTGCAGCTGCCTCCATTCTGTCAGCAATACTGAGGCATGGGAGATTAGAAAAGATGATCAGCGAGACAACAGCGTACACATAATATAAAGATATGCTCATCCAGCATCTGAGAACTGGATCTTTTGCAAGAAAGAACATAGTAATATTCAGGTTTTATTCTACTAGGCCATAATAACAACTAGAGCATATCATAATATTCTAGGCACATGCTTCATCAAGAGGCTAGTGTTTGTCAAACAGAACATTAGAAACCTTGGTTGGCTGCTCAGTGTTAAAATGAAAAAACATGGGACTACTCAGAAATATTACCAATCAATCTATACAATATGCGAGAAAGTTGCCTTTTGTTGTACTATCAGCTCAACAGCTAACTTGTTTACTTTGAAATAAATTAACTATGTTGATTCAGAATATATCAAAAAGTTAACATTTTGGCAACTACCATATGTCAAACCACTTACGGATGCAAGAAATGCTCGAACAACCATTTACGTAGCACAGCTACTGCTCTTTCAGGCAGTCCTCTCTGAGGCCTCCAGATTGGTGGCTGCCTGTATGTTTCTGGGTTTCTTGCAGTTAGATGGAAATGATCCGATATCAAATTTGTTAGACACTTGAATTGCTTTGACATTGTCTGGAGAGCCATCAAGGCATATGGTGCAGCAGTACTAAGGCCAGCAACAGATTCAAAAGCTTGGATAACTGCTTGCAATTGCTGATAATAATGTGTGTACCTGCTGCAGACCTACAAGGTGGTCAAATGTAATCAAGATAGAGAGACTAAGTAAAAATGACAAGGCCATTTGGAAACTTGTATTAAATTTTTTGTTCTTTTGTTTATATGATTGAATAATACTCTTCACATGTCTTGGCACTAAGGAACACAGGAATTCAGAGGTACAAAGTATAATGCCCAAACAGATGGAACAGAAAACTATTTCTCGACTCACAGTAGCATATAAATGCAAATACCACCAGAGGAAAGTTTCATTGAAGAAACAGTAGCCGTAAATAAGATCTAGGTCAGTGAACCAGACTATTAAATAGATTATATGTGCAAAAGCAAAGATACATCTGAAAAATTACAAAACCCATGCACATAGATGGCTTCACTCGTTTCAATGCTGAACAGCTCCGCACCATAAAATGGTAGATGACTCTTGATGATAGGGAAAAATAAACCTAAGAAAACTCAGTTCATAGCATACCTCATCGAGCATGGAAACTAGTCTAGCCTTTTTCCACTGTTGCTCCTTCCCCAACACTGATTCATTCACAACCCTCCCAGCGCGACAAGTATCCTCCATCCCAAAATGATCACCATAAAAAGCTCTAACACGACCCACCCCACAAGCCACTTCAAGCACCTGCAACGCAGGCTCCAAATACCTAGATCCACTCAAAACCGCAGCATAACCAGTAAACGGCCTCGACGGCGCATGCTCAAACAAAGCCGCCGAGGAAAACAACAAAGAGAAAGCCCGAGAAGCAGAACCACCAAGACGACCAGAGTTCAGGTTAAGGTTAGGGTTTGGGGATGAGGAAGAAGAAGAAGGAATGGGGAACGCAGAACCACCAAGGCAACCAGAGTTCAGGTTAGAGTTAGGGTTTAGGGATGAGGCAGAAAAAGAAGAAGAAGGGATGGGGAGGAGAAGAGGGTTAGAATCGGAGAATCGGAGCTTCTCTCTGCGACTGTTCTGTGGGACGTGATACATAGCATGAAATTGGTCATCGTACCCGTCAACAGTGGACGCCATGAATGAATATTATTGATCTGTAAGCTGGTTCTTGAGATTCCTCTATGAATGGAGGTGGAGAATGAAGAGGAGGAGCATGGCCACCATGAACAAGCTCATTCTGGTGCTTTCTTTTGGAGAAAGGGAGGAGAAAAAAGAAGCACAGTGAAGGCAAGAGAGGGAGCAGTGGTCACAATAATGGGACCTGATGTACGAGGTTGCAGGCTTTGAACGAAGAAAGATATAGGATTTCGGGTGGATGGGATTCAGGCTTTTGAAATTAGGATGAATGAGTGGTTCTTGCTAGTAGCCTAGTACACGTGCTATTACGCTCCAGGATGTAATACTTTTAAGGGAAGAACTCAGAGAGCTAATTTTATTAATAATAAAAACAAGGTTTACAAAGAGTTAAAAATTACAGACCAAACAATAAAACAACAAAAACACAGAAACAAAGAAAAGCAGAAATACAATCAAAGACTAAACAGAAAAACCAGCAGTATCAAATATCTTCATCAACCAAAAGGGAAGCGCAAGCCCAGAGTGAAAAAGGAACAACTGATGAGCAGGTCTACCATGGTTAGCAATCTTGAATGCAATCTGCAGCCAGGAACGAGGGATAATGCAGAGACGAGGAGAGCCAAGCAATATAAGGAGATGATTAATACGGTTGATCCAGTGCCGATATCTCCAGGAGCAAACATTGATGCGGGAGGATAACAGGTCCAGGATGCAGGAGTTGGAGATGAAGATGCTCTGAACCTGAAGAGAGTGATCAAAAGCTTGCTGAATAGCTGAGTTAAGAATTCTCAAATCGGCAGCAATCTGGGAGTCCACAGAATCAAAAGATCGACCTGCAAGAGAAATTTTGGCATTAGGACAAGCTAAATAAAAGGCACCACGACGAACCTGAGTATGTTCATTCCAAGCGATGCAGCGAACATAATAGGACCATCAAGGTTGCAAAAATTGCTAACCAAAACATTTCTGCACACAGAATTACCAATATAATTCATAACATTAGTATAAGAAATGGCCCTGTGAGCAATATGAACAAAATTTGGAGCGATGTTTCTAAATATTGCATCACATCTAGCCTTCCAAACAAACCAAGCAGACATAGCGATCAGAGCAATACACCTAGAAGGCAGATGGTAATGAAGAAGCCAGCTCCCAGAGATAAACCCATCCGGAAAAACAATCTGTTTGGATATAAGTGAGGAAATATGATTCCAGAGGCCCTGAATCTTACAGCATTGGGAAAACAAATGCTCAGAGGTTTCATAAGCCAGATTGCAAAAGACACACATTCTTCTGGGACCCAAATTAATAGCATAAAGAAATTCAGCGGTAGCAATTCTACCATGAAATACAAGCCACAAAAAATGCCTGACCTTAGGCATGACCTTCAAACGCCAAAGTTTCCGCCACCCATCCTAGCGGAAAGCATTGGAGGGATTTGAATTTAGAAAATGGTACACACAAGATGCAATTCTGTGAGACCGGGCAGAAGGAGCCCAGACCCAAAGGTTATGACCAAGAGGATCAATGTGACCCAGTTTATCCCTGATCTCACCAGCATGAGACCCAAACAAGTGCACAAGACTATTGAAATTCCAATCATTATCAGAACATAATTCAGTGCAAGTCATAGTTTCCAGGTTGAGATGCATATTGATAAAGGTAGGTTTGAAAGCAAGCGGGATCTCAAAACACCAAGGATCATAAAGCAGAGACGTAGAGACAGGATTAACAGAACTAATCCAGCAAAAAGGCTTAATAACGGCAGCAGTATGGCAGAGACCTTTAAAGAACCATGAACAATTACGAGGCACACAATCTTTCCAATGATTAAAACAACCATATTTAAGATGCACAATATTAACCCAAATATCATCAACCGAGTTAAGAAGTTTGAACACATGCTTGGCTTTAAGCGAATGCTTAGCAATAAGAAGGTTTCGAAGAGCAAGGCCCCCCTCAGATTTAGGTTCGGTGATACGACTCCAAGAGACCGCTTGGATGCCCTTTCCATTGCCACCCTTGTGCCAGAAGAAGTGCCTAATAACCTTGGAAATCTCCTTAAGGATGGAATCAGGGATGGGAAGGATAGATAAGTAATAGGTTGGAATAGCAAGAAGAGAAGAGTTAATGAGGGTGGTTTTAGCGGCCATAGTAAGTTTAGAATGCTTCCACCTAGAAACAGTACGGGAGATCCTATCAACCATGGGCTTGAAGCAAGAAACATTAAGCTTTTTTGGAGAAATCAAGATGCCAAGGTAATTTAGAGGAAAGGAAGCAATGTTAAAATTCAGGATTGATTTAATGCTCCTAGACACCCAAGAGTTAAACCAGGAGGGAAGATAAATAGCAGATTTGGAGACATTAGCCCTTTGACCTGTCAGGTTAGCATAAATATCCAAGCATAATCTTATGTTTCTAGCAGCAAACCGAGAAGCTCTAGTGATAATGACCAAATCATCCGCATACATGAGATGGTTGAAATTAGAAGCTAAATTTGGATGAAAGCCAGGGATCAAACCAGAAGAAAGGGCCCTATTAAGAATTGAAGACAGATTTTGAGAAACTAGGATGAACAGGTAAGAGGAGATAGGATCCCCTTGCCGGACTCCGCGGGAGGTGGAGATCCAAGCAGACGGGGAGCCATTGACAAGGATAGATAAGGAGGTCGACTTAAGACAAGATTCAATCCAGGAGATCCATTTATCAGGAAACTTCATTTTCGCAAGGGTGGCAAGAATTGCACTCCAACTAATCGTGTCATAAGCTTTCTCAATATCAATTTTAGTAATCATCCTAGGGGGGCTAAGAAAATCCTGCTCCATCGAATGAACTATCTCATGCAAAGCAATGATATTATCAAAAGAGCACCGACCAGGAATAAAGCCAACTTGTTCGCGACTAATGAGCTTAGGCAGAACAGACTTAAGGCGATTAGCTAGAATTTTAGTCACGATTTTGTAACAAACATTACATAAAGAAATGGGACGAAAATCAGAAACAGACCTGGGATGCTCCATCTTGGGAATAAGGGAGATGTAAGCCCGACCCTACGAGGCCGGCATCACAGCGCAATCAAAGAAATGAGAGATGGCTTTATAAAGGCGGTCACCAATATCTGGCCAAAAAAATTTGTAAAATTCAGCGTTGAAGCCATCAGGACCCGGGGACTTACCAGCAGGAAGCTCACGAATGGTAGCAAAGACTTCTTCCCGAGAGACAGGCTGAGTAAGTGCCAACCCCTTAATATCGCTAATAAAAGGGAGGTCGTTAGGGAGAGCATTATAGATATCAATCACATTACTGTTGGAGGAATCATACCAGAGATTAGTGTAAAAATTAACAAACAGAGAGTTAATATTCTGCTGATCAGAGACACTGTTACCAATCGGGTCAAAAATCTGAGAAATAAAATTATGGTGAGAGCGAAAACGAACAGAATTATGAAAATAAGCAGTGTTTTGATCACCATCCCTAAGCCAGAGTAAGTGGGCAAGCTGTGCCCATCTCGACGAGTTAAGGTGTTGAAGAAGAGCAAACCTGTGATAATTCTCAAGAAGTCTAGAAGTATCCACCATGTCAGAGGAATCCTCCTCTTCCAAAGACCGAATAGCAGCATCAGACTCCTTGATAGCTACATCCAACGGAGTGAGACCAGAAGATTTCCAATGAGAAATATTATAACGAGCTCGAGAAAGTAAATGAGTAAAGGATTGCATAGGATTGCCATTGGGTAAGCAAGACCAAGCCGCCCGGACAGCCTCAATACAACCAATATACTCAAGCCAGTAGTTATTACATCTAAAAAGACTTTTCCGGCGATGGGCCAAAAGAGACACATACAGCAGGAGGGGAGCATGATCAGAAGAGACACGAGGTAAGTGAGTAAGGGAGTAAGAAGAAAAAAGAGAGAACCAGGCAGAGTTAACCAAACTCCTATCTAAACGAGCCCAGCGTCTGGATAGCCCCACTTGATTGTTACACCAAGTAAACCAACAGCCAGAGAAATTAAGATCAAACAAGTTATTACCATCAATAAACTCAGAAAATAAAGAAGCTTTACGGGAGTAGTAACTGAAGGAGCCCCCGATGCTCATTATGACCAACAATGGTGTTAAAGTCACCCATAATAAGCCAAGGAAGCCCCAAAACTGCGAGTCTAGACAACTCATTCCAAAGGGCGCGCTGCGGAGCAAGACGATTAGAGTTATAAACCACAGAAATAATCCAACTAGAAATGAAATTAGAGGAAATAACAAGATGAAGAGCCCTGCGGGAAATGGCCACAGGGGAAACTTGGCCAAGATTCCTGTCCCAAAGAACGATAATGCCTCCAGAAAAGCCATCAGCCAGCAGAGCAACCCACTCCCAATTTCTACCAAGCCGAGCACAAAAGCGATCAACTCTGGCATCATTGGCTCGGGTTTCAACTAAGCAAACAATAACAGGTCGATGAGACCGAATCAAGTTAAGAACCCGAAGATAGGTACCTCTAGAAGAAATCCCCCTACAATTCCAGCAAATAACCAGGATGTAATACTTTGCTGTCAGTCTTTCGTTTGTTGATCCCTTTTTTATTTTATTCTTCTCTAATAATCCATTTCTCTTTTTTTACTTGATGTTTTTTTTTTGGCCTTTTTTTGAATAAAAAGATTATATTATAATTCTTTCAAAAAAAAACTTTGAGAGTGAAATTTTTAATAAAATATTCGTTTGTCCTTGTGTATGGATATATAGAAAATCTTACTAAGATATAGTGGTAATGTAGCTAGTTTTATAAAAATAGAATTAAAAAAATTTTTAGTTGAGAAAATCCAATGAAAAATAGTTTTTAGATTCGGAAAAGAAAAAGAATAATAGGATATGTTTAGTACAAAATTGAATGTTATATATAAAATTTGGAAAAGGGAATCTTGATAATAGGGCAAGGCATGGCATTCTAACATAATTATTTATTTAAATATTTATCAAGTGAGGTTTTATTTTTAAAAAATTTATCTTCGAATGTTTAAAACATATTTAATAAATTAAAAAAGAACTAACCCATTATCACTAAAAAAAATTATTTTTTTTTTTTTTAGTTATAACCCAAACCCCCAAGACGGAGTTCCAACAATGGTACCGGTTCATCAGTTTAACTGGTCGGATCACCGACCAAGGTGTCGGGTCACCAAGTTATCAATTCAACCACTAGGTCAATTAGATCAATGTAAGAATAATTTAAATCTTTAAAATAATTTAATTTAATATAATAAATTGAAAAAATTATATTATAATTACAAAAATATCTTTTAATAAAAATAGGGAGGTTCACCAGTTTAAAAAACTGGTATTTTACAATAGTTTTTATCGGTTCAACTGAAAGTCCAGTCCAACTAAAGAATTGGACTATTTCCTACACCAGTTCAATCGGTCTAATTGACATTCAAATCTTATTATGATAACATAGATTACTAAGATCCGTGATTTAAAAAAAAATAAAATAAAATTTTAATATTAAAAATCTAGTGGGACCGCAGTTTTTTAAAAAATTAAAAATTTTAACTTTTAATATTATAAACTAGTGGAACCCACAATTTTTTCTAAGGGTGGTGGGTTACCTAACCCGCAGGCATGGTTTTGAATTTGTTATTAGAAAATGTTTATGATGATAGGAGGTTCCCTTGTTCACACTTATTTTTTTTTATCGGAGGTTCCTGTGATTATGTTCAGGGTAATTAACATTAGGGGCTTACCCCTAATGGAAGTTATGAACCTACAATCCCTTGAAAATATTAAAATTTAATTTGTGATCTGTCATTCTTAACTTGTCGGCCCTAATTAAAGGCCAGGTGTGAAAAAAAGGAGCCCACAAGGTAACAGGCGGATTGTGGTTCCCATTTTATGGTATAACTAGGAGATAGTGTATCATGTAAGAGTTTAATGAGTTAATGATGTGTCATGAAAATCAAATTTTAGAATAGTTTAACAATTAAAGATGCAGTTGATGACAACTTTCCCCCAGCTCATTGAGTGTTTAATGAGCGACTAGTTTTCTAAAATCTAAAAAAAAAATTATAATAACCAAGTTATTATAAGCCTTTTAAAATAACTAAGTTTTTTTTTAAAAAAGTTATCAACATTTTAAAAAAAAATTAAGATAAATTTACATAGTGTGATAAATATGATTTCTTAATAGATATTTAAAAATAAAATCTAACGATAAATATTTAAATAAAATTAATTATGTTAGAATGGTTGTAAATCCGGCATGGGGTTACATGCCTTAGATGCCCGGTATGTAACACCGAAGCCGGGGTTAGGGTTATCTCGTAACTTGTAACCCCGGAGTTATAGTTATATATATATATATATATATATCTAATTTTTTTTATTCATAATGGGTTAGTTATTTTTTAATTAATAAATATGGTTTAAATATTTAAAGATAAAATCTCACCCGATAAATATTTTATTAAGAGTTTAATTATATAATATTTTTATCCTTTTGTATGCGTTATATGAAAGTGTTTCTTTATTTTTTTTATCAATTTGATAAATTATTTTTTACTTTTTTATCATACACAAATTAATTAATTTTTTCCAAAAATAACATAATAATTTATTATTATTCATATATTGTTATTATTTTAAATATTTATTTTGAAATTTAATTTTTAAAATATTTTATATAATAATTGCAGGATTTTTTTATTATTGTTAATGCAACAAAGTATATTAATAATATATATTCCTCTATAAATATAATGGGCATATTTGTAAGAAAAAGCAATGAAGGCAAATCCAACAATTTTTCATGTCTAATATGCTCTTACCCAAAAGTTCTCTTGCTCGCCAATGGAGTTCGGTCCCTCCTCCGTTCCACCACCTTCCATAGTGTTACGGTTTGAAAGGTGAAATGTCCGAGTAGGAATGTCAGTAGGGCGGGGCGGGGCGGGAATGGGATCCCGTCCCCATCCCCGCTCTCCACGGGCGGGGATTCTCCGGTTAAAATCCCCTCCCCGCGGGGATCCCCGCCCCGCCCAAAACGTTGATATAAAAATTTTCTGTAAATGACTACAATATTTCTAATGCATTTATGTTACACATATACTAAAGATGCTATATACAATTGAAAAAAAAAAATATAATGTTTAATGAAACAAACACATGACACATCATATATAAAATAAAAATTCACACAAAATATTTCTCCTAACAAGTCATAATATAATGTTTGATGAAACAACAACATTAAGGTAAAAATTAAGTATTACAAATAACATAAAGTTTAAAACTAATTAAAATTACAAATCCATTAAATAAAATTCATAATACAAAACTAGCACAATAATTTCATGCTTCCATCAATTTGTTTCTTTTTTCTCCAAGTCATTTATATTGAGAATCCAATTCCACTACCACTAGCATCTTGACATGATAACTCCTCCTTCAATAATAAACAAAATTGAAAATATATAATAAGATTATAAATAATATCAAGATTAAAGATAAAATTTTATAAAAAATCATATTTACCTCATCATTCTCATCCTCCTCTTCATCAAATGTAGAACAAATAGCTTGAATTGTTGACCATAAACATGAATCTTCAAAAATAAAGAAATACATAAATAAACAAGCAATTTTTTTCACAAATAACATTAACTTAATAGAAAAAAATTTAAATAATAATATCAATAATACCTTTCAACCAATCTTGTGTGCACATCAACGCCTCTATTGTGTTTGGGTGAAGTCTACTATGATCTGGATTTATGAATCTCCCACTCATGCTAAAAGCCGATTCCGAAGCCACGATAGACACAGGAATTGCCAAAATATCTCTTGCAATTAATTGTAAAGTAGGATACTTCAATGCATTTTTCCACCAACTCAAAATATCAAAATCGGCTTTCATTGGCAATATAGACTCTTCCAAATAATTGTCCAACTCTGACTTCACATTCTCCATTTCACACCCACGAGAAGCAACAAACAATTGATAATTATTGATAAATTCTGCATCATCATTATCATTGGCCAATAGTTGTGAAGAATTATCCACAAACCCACTTGATTCATTCAAATTTGCTTTAGAAGAATATTCTCCTACCAAATCATAACAAAGAGTTCGAATTTTTTGAATTTCATTTTTTGCTTTATTCTCACCATATATAATGGGAAAATACATTTCCAACAACATTAACTTGAATCTTGGGTCCAAAACAATTGCCACACCCATAATACCATGAATTATGTTCCAATACTTTTCAAATTTTGACTTCATTCTCAATGCCATTAATTCAATATAGTCAATCCCACAACTAACCCATTTTGCCAAAGCAATGCTAATCTGACAAATCTTAGGAAAATATAGATTTGCTGTAGGATACTTGGTCCCTGAAAACAACTTGGTCACACTGTGAAATATCTTCAATCTTTCACAAATCTCCTTAGCCTTTTCCCATTCTTCATATGATGGACAACATGTATAAAGAGATTCTCGTTGTTTCAAGCGTTTGAAAGCATCCTTATAGCCAATGGCAACATTAAGCATCAAAAAAGTTGAATTCCACCTTGTCTTACAATCTAAGACCAATTTTTTAGTGAAATTCATTTTCAATTGGCGCACAATTTCTTCAAACTTCTCAATTCTTTTGGGTGTAGCAACCCAAAATGCAACACTATCACGAAATAGTTACAAATTTTGCCACAATTAGATAATGTTTCAACTAGAATTAAATTTGTTGTAGAACAATTAGTTGAAAAATGCACAGAGATCCAGATAGCTAAATAGTTTAAAGGTAAAGGGGAATATAGTTTTTGTAGAAATATTTACACACCCCAACGATATGAGATAAGGTAGATAAACTAAAAAGGAGATTTAGTAGGAATAATTTTAGACCTAAAAAGAAATATCATCTTAGGAGAAATAGTTCCAGGAAGCATTATTTAAATAAAGATAAACATGTTAGAAAGATCGATAAAAGTAGAGAATATAAGAATAAACTTAGTTGTTTTTGTAGCACTAATCATTTAGTTAGGGATTGTACTAAAAGGAAAAATTATCATAATAAGAAATCAATTTTGATAGAGTGTGTAAATGAAGATTTGTTACATGTAGATGAATATGTTAGCGACACAAATTAAGTATTTATAGTATAATTAGTTATGTAGACCCTGGCGAAATAGAATAAGTAGATAGTGACTTAGAAGATAGTGAATTTGTAGGAGAAATTATAGAATCAAATAGGAAATATAAAGATTGGCAGAATAGTGACTTAGATCGATTAGACCAAATAGAATCCATGTTAGCATATTTAGAATGAAAAGGAAAGCTCAGACTTATAATAGAGTAGTAAATATCATAAAAATAGATAAATATAATCCGCATAAAAATTATAGAAAGAAGTTAACATTTTTAGAATATATATTTTCAAAATTATGGAACATTATTAAAGGTCATGATAGGATTAAGATTTTTCAAAGATTAGTTTTAGAAAGATTAAATGATGATATGACATGCATAAGGAAATATAAAAAGAATTTAGAAACACCATATCTTTTAGTCTTAGAAACATAAACACCTTTCAAGGGGAAAACATCATCTTTAGATCCATTAGAATTTTTGTCCATCGAAGCGTAATTAGATAACTTAGAATCGTAACTTAGAGGATTTTTATTCTTCTAGATGAATAGGAATTGCAATCACGCATTGGATTAAGAATAGTGGTAGTAGTGATAAACCTTGTAGTTTTTGTAATTTATACCCTTCCTTGAAATTAAGATATAGATGTAGCCTTTTGTCTTAAGGAAAGTTGTAACTTCTGTTTAGTTGATAAAAATCAATTACCACCTGAATCATCTTATGTAGAATTTAATAGGATAAATAGAAATGAAACTCTAGAATTACGAATTTTGTACTTAGAAAATGTTATTAAAAATTTAAATGAAAGATTAGAAAAATTAGAGCATAGAACTAGATAGATCAATTCTTTTGAATCATCCAAGAATTAGTGAAGAAGTAAAACATACTCATAGGGCCATTTGGGCAAGTATTGATAGATCTAGAGAAAGAGAAGCAATTAGAAATAATTATAAACTAGTTGAAGTAGCGTAAACAATAACCGGGAAATTAATGAAGTTGAGAAAGTTGTCATTGAAGAAGTAGGTGAGAAACAAAATTAGTAGAAGAAGTAATAGAAGAAGTAGTGGAATAATAATAAGTTGCTAAAAATATTTTAAGCAGTGAAGTACCTCGTTAAGTAATCTCTCATGTTTATAGTATAAGAATTCCTTGTAGAATACAAATAGATGATTGGAAATTAGATGTTATAGGTTTAATTGATACAGGATGTTCAAATACAATTTTAGATGAGAAGCTAGTACCTCACTTTATATTAAACAATTACCACTTTCACACCAATATAAGGCATAACGGATGGATGGAAAAACTTCTTTCCTTATACTCAACAATTAGCACCTTGTAAGATTAGTTTCTTTAAAAATGAAAACACCCTTACTAATCATTTGCATTTTAGAGGTAACATTAGCTTAAGAGATTTTCAATTAAGAAAAACAAAATTTATCATAGGATTAAACATTTTAGTTAATTTCTTTCATGGTTGTACAATTACTTCTTTAGGGAATTGGTTTTCCTAGGGAGTTCCTTTCTTGCCCTTTATTTCTGACTCTTAGAAGACACTGAGAAAACTTCCACCCAAGTAGTTGTTGTAGTGAATGCATCATAGCTGAAAAAGATTAGATAAACATTAGAGGAGTTTAGTAAGTGTAGTTTGTTTGATGAATTAACACTAGAACCCCAAAAGAGGACAAATGGTAGATCTAGATTTTCTTTATAATTTAATCTCCCCAGAAATTTAGAAATAGATGACATATTGAGTAGATTAGAAAAAGAGGAAATCATAGAGGAAAAATCGAGGAAATATTGGGGATAGAAATAAAAATCATCATGTAAGTTAGAATTAAAAAGATCCGAATTTAGAATACAAAAATAAAAAGATAGAATCTACTAATGAAAATATCAAGGATTATAAAATGCATATAGATGAATTGCTAAAATTAGGAGTAATTAGGAGGAGTACAAGTAGACATAGAAGTCCGGCTTTCATAATATATAAGCATAGTGAACAAGTACAAGGAAAAAGTAGGATGGTAATAGATTATCTGAGTTAAATGATAATGCAGAGTAGATGATTCTCATGACATTCGTGATAAATTCCGAGTTAATTAATGGAATTCAAAATAGTAAAAGTATTTAGCAAATTTTGATTGTAAGTCGCATTTTAGCAATTACTTAATGGATCCTAGTAGTATAGAATGGACAACATTTTACATCCTGCTCCCAGGACATTTTTGAATGATTAGTATGCATTTTGGTTTAAAAGAATGCACCACCTAGTATTTTTCAAACAAAAATGACCAAGTCTTTGGGAAATATCAAGAATTTGTTTTTGTTTACATAGATGATATCTAGTTCATAGCAAAAAGTAGAGTAGAACATGTAGGACAGTTTTAAAAGCTTGTTCTTAGTGAGTTTTTATGGAATAGTAGTTAGTCGTCATAAGGACGCTGAAGTAACATAAAATTTTTAGGAGTAGAAATAGGTAATGGAAGATTAAATTACAATTTCACATAGCTAAAAAGATTTTGAAACTCCACGAATTAGAGATGTTAAAGCTTTACAGCAATTTTTAGGATTAGTTAATTATGCTAGACCTTTCATTAAAAACTTGGTAAGTTGGTAGGACCTCTTTATAGTAAAAGTTCATTAACAGGAGTAAAGAAATTTAATATTGAAGATGATAGGCAAATAGATAAATCAAAGAAATAGTTAGACATTTACCAGATTTAAAATTACGCTTTTGAGATAGTGATTATTTCTAATTTATTGAAATAGTGGATGATGAATTAGGATGGGCACTGGGTTCTACGGCTAAACCCAGCGAAATATGCATCTAAATTAGAGGAAGTAATATGTAGGTACAACAGGGGTAAATATAGAGAAACATGACCAACTCATAGCATAGATCAAGAAGTTTTAGTAGTAGGATATGGTTTAGATAGTTTTAGGTTATTTTTAATAAATAAAAAAGAAATCTTAGTTAGGCACATGAATGGCGGAAGCGTATAGTCAAGTGAGGAATAAAAATAGTAAAAGAGTGAAGCCAGCGACTAAATGGTTGCTTTTTAAAGAAAATAGGATTTTAAGCATGGTACATACAAATTTCAAGTATCAGTTTTGAACACATCAAAGGTAAAGATAATAGTCTATTAGTTATCGAGATGTATATTTTTAAAACAACTACTTGAAGAAAACTTCTTGTAATTTCTCTAAAATCTTATCTTGTGTAGATAAGTGGCTGGTGCTTTTAAATAAACAGCATGGTAGCCCTTTACTTGTCTGTCTAGGGATTTGGAACCCGTAAGCTCTCTGTATCTTCACTAATATGGGCCAGAAGTTTCCTTTTTACCAACCCTTAGTTGGTTCATATTAGCCATAACGGGGATTGCAAATACCGGGTAAGTTCCTTTGAGTTATGAGCTAATGTGACAACTAAACAACCTTACCTTTAAGATAAATAATTTAAGTTATAATACTTATAAGTTTGTATTTATACAAGATTGAGCAAACTTTGGCTAAGAGTTCAACCTTTCCAGGAGCTAAAACTTAGATCCTAAAAAATCCACATACTGGCTTAAATGTCTATCCATTAGGTTCCCCGCTATGAATAACCCTTGAATCTTATGTTGGATCGAGGCAAGTATATTGATAATCTTTGGAAAGCGAATAATGGTCATCCCAGTCCTTCCCAAAAATCACACTGATTGCATTATCACTCAAAAACCTTAGATCCCAAATGGTGACCCCAACTTAAGGCCAAAATCTTTCAATGCATTCCTTGATTTCGTGGGATACTATATTCTTGCTAGTGAGGTAAGTGATCTTCAACAACAATTGGACACTCTTAAAAGAATTGGGAAAAAGAAAAAAAATTAAAAAAAATTTTGAAAAAAGAATGGGAAAAGTAAAAATGAAGGAAAATATAGAAAAATTTCAAGAAGTATTAAGTCCAATAAAATGCGTAATCATGAAGATGGTTTTTCTCACAAGAAAAACAGCCACCATGTGCATCACAATGGTAGAAAGCACTCCAGGGATAGCACCATCCACACTTCCTTTCTGAGAATGGACTCGACACTTTTGTTTAACCAAGTATAAAGGTCCAACTCATCATGATGTTCAAGCCTGTATTTGCATTGAAGGATTCTCTATTATTCAAGCTACAATTAATCTTTCAGAATGGAAAGAAAACTTACAGGTATGCAGACTCATAAAGTTCTCTCACGTTCTTCTAAGAATTCAGAAATAAAGGGGCGGGGAAAAGGAGCTCTAGGAAACTAATTCCCTAAAAAAATGGTGTACAACCATAAGAAAAGACGGTAACTATAATGTTTTAATCCTATGATAAATTTTACGTTTTAATTGAAAATCTTAAGCTAATGTTACCTCAAATGAAAATAATTTCAAGCGGTGTTTTCATTTTAAAAGATAATTTTACAAGATGCTAATTGTTGAGTATTAGTAAAAGTTTTCCATCATACATTATTTATATTGGTGTGAAAGTGTTAATTGTTAATATAAATTTTGGAGTACTAGCTTCTCATCTAAAATTGTGTTTTGAATATCTGTATCAATTAAACCTATAACATCTAATTTCCAATCATCTATTTATATTCTACAAGGAATTTTATATAAACAAGAGAGATTACTTGATGAGTACTTCACTACTTAAAATATTTTTAGCAACTTATTATCATCCACTACTTCTTCAATTACTTCTTCTACCAATTTTTTTTTTCTCTCTCTTCTTAGCGACTACTTTCTCAACCATTAATTTCCTCGATTGTATTTACACTACTTCAGCTTTTCATTTATTATTATTCCTAAGTGCTTCTCTTTCAAGTCTACCAAATAGCCTATAAGTATCTTTTTACTTCTTCTACTAATTCAAAAGAATTGATCTATCTAACTCCATGTTCTAATTTTCTAATCTTTCATTAAAATTTTTTTTAATAACATTTTCTAGGTATAAGATTCATGCTTCTAAAGTTTCATATCTATTTATCCTATTAAATTCTCTGAGAAGATAGTTAGGGGTGGTAATTGATTTTTTTATCAACTGAAAACTTTAACTTACAACTTTCTTAAGACAAAAGGCTACATCTATATCTTAATTTCAAACAAGGGTATAAATTACAAAAACTACAAGGTTTATCACTACTACCACTATTCTTAATCCAATCGTGATTGCCAATCCCTATTCATCTAAAAAAGAATAAAGTCAAGCTAGAACTGGAATTCTAAATTTACATCTAATTACCTTTAGTAATAAAAAATTCTAATTGATCTAAAGATGATGTTTCCCCCTGTTCGAAAGGTGCTGGTGTTTCTAAGACTAAAATCTTGGTGTTTCTAAATTCTTTATCATATTGTTGGGGTGTATAAATATTTCTACAAAAACTATATTCCCCTTTACCTTCAAATTGTTTAGTATCTGGAATCTAAAATTGATAATTTTTTCAACAAATTGTTCTACAACAAATTTAAATCTAGTTGAACATTATCTAATTGTGGCGGAAATTTGTAACTCTTTATATTTCTTATGAATTAAAGTTCTAAAGGGTTTGGTAATTTCATGAATAACTTATCTCCTATTGTCTTGTCATAAAACATTTTACTGTCTGACTATAATACAGCAATCTAATAAAGGTTTAATATAAGACCGAGTTTTAATCTATATCTGTTCTACTTTTCTAATGGTTTCTACCTTCTGTTTACCGTAATTTGCATTGGGTGAATCTCCTAAAAGTAATAACCTAATCTTATTAAAATTATAAGGATTATCTCTAATTCTAAATCTATGATCTTGGGAAAAGTTGCATGGTTCCCTACTTGCTCGTTGTTTTCTCCTAAGAATTTTTTCCTAATAACTATACATCTCTACCGGTGTTTTAGTGTAATCTAACTCATCATATTTCCTACAAACCATTTGACTCCATATTGCTATAATTATTGTCCCATTTTGAGGGTCATGTGCTGTTAAATTAAGTAATCTACCATCATCAATTAATAACTTTTTATCTATTGTTTCTAACTCTAATCTTTTACCTCTAGGTCTATTCCTATCATTAACATCATTTTATGTGTTATAACTAATGTAAGGAATTCTACTAGGTTGCCCACTAGGTCTTTGGCCGAAGTTCCATATAAGCGTCTTGCTACCTTCATCTATAGGTTGTGCTCTTTGTTGGATTATTATTACTTCCTACTCCAGTTCCATAAATTCGTGGTGTGATTATATTTGTATTTTCTAAGATTTACGGAGGATCATAAGCTACGTCTAATTCTGAGATTTTTGGAGAGCCATAAACTATAACTAATTCTTTACTATCATTAAACTCTAAGCTATCTGTTTCTAAAATATGTCCTTTTTCTATCAATTCTGTTACCAACTTGTAAAACTTCTTCTTCTAATAATTCTATGCCACTACCTACAATTACTGTTTTTTCTAGAAGTCTAGTCATCTATGTTTTCGAATTCTGTTTCTAAGTTGGAGTTTTTATTATCTACTAAAGCTTCTCTATAATTACCAAATCTAATGCTATAATTATTATTCACTATCCTTATAAACTAGTAAAAGTTTTACGGAACTACCACTTTTTTTTCTCTAATCCTCAAACTAAGATTCCATTCTAACCATTAAACTCAAAAGAAGTCAATTATCTCATTGGTTTTTTGTCATCTTGCCCTCTACGATTGCGGTAATTATGCCATTAACATCTAACTTAGATATAGTGGTAATTGCTTATCGGTTAATTTCCCCATAAATCCTATATTTATGAGAAAATTGCTATATTTAACAAATTTTCATATCCTCTAGCTTGGATTCCTATTTCTATCAAATCTAAATCTCTTACACTAATTGAAATGCGGACTACAATAAAATAAACACGAATTACAACTCATATCTACTTCTATTCACGCTATTAATGCTTTTTAGCATCAAACTGCCATCAACATATACAATGTTATCAACCCGCTTGTATTTCTTTCCTAATTAACTTCCCTCTAATTCCTACAGCTATCAAACCTAAATGAACTAATTTTTACGACTCTTTAATTTTTCTTATACTTTCTAAACTTACCCAAAATTCTTACTTCTTGATAGTTTCCAAATCTCTTCTTCTCTCTGTTATCCTAATCAATTGAGGTAAAACTAAGATTACATGTTCGATACAATATTTTTAGGACTTTAAAAGTTCCTATTTGATATGATTATATGGAATTTCTAAATCTTTCTACATCTAACTACTTCTTCTGATTCATTTAACTATTTTTAGAATCTTACTTTAAGGCTAAAGGCCTACTTATCTTCAGTTATATTTCTAGATGTGCTTCCTAAAGTTACACTACTTCCACTAAAAGGTGTAATATTCATTTCCTTAAATAAAGATGATACCATTTTCTTTTTCCTAATATTGTTACTATATTATCTCTAATTTAAATTATTTATTGAGTAATTAAGAGTCTATATTTGCACTATTTTATTATTTTACCATTAACTTAAGCCTATGTTCCTGAACATAACAACTAAATGATTTGTGCTAATAAATTTATCATGGTATTTGATACCTTGTTAACTCTTGGTCTACTATTCTAAATATTTGAATAATCACTATATCCTTTCCACAACCTGTCACACCGGTACTTTTGTTTCTTCTAATGCTTTATAATAATAATTTATTCCACTACTCATTATGTAAAGATTAAGTGTTTAAGCTCTTCCAACGTCTTCCTAATTTCATTATATTTGCTATGTAATTTTCTAACATCATCTGATAAAATTGAAATGCTTTGGGAATTATTTTGTCCTAGTTTTCCTATTAATTCATTATTTTGTTGCCTAATATAATCTGTATATTATTTTACTAAGTCTCCAAATATTTTTGTTTCTAGAAATTATACTCTACTATGAATATGGGTATCTATCCTATGCATTTGTCCATCGAATTTTTCTAAACTAATCCCTAAAGATATTAACATGTCTACGATGCTATTTAACTGAGAGTTCTCACTATGGACTACATGGTTAAATTTCCTGTCAAAATAACAACTTAAACTAAATTCTTTAATTATACTAACTTTCTTCTTCTAATCCTTAGGTAAAGATAAATCTAGGTATTCTATGTCAACTTCCATCAAGCATAACAAACTTCAATGCTCTCATATTTGCGAATTAATCTCTCTTTCCATAAAAATAGAGTTCTAAGAGTACTCTAATATGTTTCCGGATTATCTTTCTTCCACTTAACATAAATTATTTGTATTTTAATATCATTATTTACTGTTTTTACTTTTCTTTGTTCTACAAAGCTTTCTGATCTTAATTCTAACTCTGCTTTAGCCCTTAGATATCCTTTAATTTCTATTAACTATATTGCTTTCCTACCTTTGATTTGATCTTCCAATTTTACAGTTCCACCAATAAATTTCCTAAGAGGTTCCAAAAATAAGTCTACCATTTCTATTGGACTATTTAGAAGAAACTACATTTTCAACAAAAGCTACTACTGATACTACTGTATTCAGAAATTAAATTATTTTTCATCATATCTAATGTTTCCATCCTAGTGCTATGTTCCTCAAGAAAATAAAATTTTCTTTTAATCCGCATAATATGCCTACTAATATTACCTCTTCTATCTGTTGTATATTTAATTACTAGAATAGATTCTTTAGATTCATTTAAATATCTAAATTTTAATTCTAAATAATCTTCTACAGTTAATAACCAAAGTGCAAATCTGTATCTAATTTGATCTTCTATTTTAACATTTATTCTAGTTAAATATTTTATAACTAATTTTAAATAAGGCTCTACAAATCAAGGAGGATTACTATTAATTATATCTAAGGGAAATAACATAACTACAGGCTCTGATACCAATTTTAAGACTAAATGACTTACTAGTCTTAATCTACCGACCTAAGTCAATGAAATATTATAGGAGGGGAGCCTAGGATCATTCTAACATATACTGGCATATTTATAAAGATAAATATTTCTAATATAATTATATAGCTCGACTAAAGACATAATTATAAAATTATAAATACGAAATTAAAAATGAATGAATTTGGATCTAAAGATAACCATACTAGTTCCATGGATTATTGCCATAGCGAAACCCAAAAGGAACTTATAATAATATCTAATTTTTCTTACTAAATTATTTATAGTAGAAACTAAAATAAAGACAGGAATAAAAACTAAGGATAACCTTACTAGTTCAATGGATTATTGCCGTAGCGAAACCCAAGAAAACCTATAATGATAGCTAATTCTCATACTAAATTATTTATAGTAGAAACTGAAACAACAACTAAAATGAAGACTGAATTTAAATCTAAATTTAAAAGAGCTATTTT
This sequence comes from Dioscorea cayenensis subsp. rotundata, assembly GCF_009730915.1. Taxonomy (NCBI): domain Eukaryota; kingdom Viridiplantae; phylum Streptophyta; class Magnoliopsida; order Dioscoreales; family Dioscoreaceae; genus Dioscorea; species Dioscorea cayenensis. The sequence goes on along the minus strand of NC_052481.1, from coordinate 1,780,784 downwards.
TCTTTGAGTAAAAATTTGGAATTAGAAAGACTACTTTTACCATTAAAAGCTCTACTGAGAGATTAAACTAGTAAAAAAACTAAATTAGATTAAGAATTCATATTTTAAAAATCTGTACTTAGTACTCAAGAGAGTCTTAAGAGAACAACTTTCTTGCCACTGTCCTTCTTTCTTTTCCTTAGATTCATACCATACCTCTAGTGTCATAAACTCATGTTACAAGATTTTAGCTTTTCTCTTCTTACCAAGATATTAGTTTTTCTCTGTAAGAACAAGTTAAATAATTTTACCAGCATGTATTTTTTTCAGGCATCATACCTACGCTACTCTTTTCCTCTTCAAATGGCTCACTGCCTTAAACCAGGTTATGGGTCAATGGTCAAACCAGGTTCGAACCGGGTTGTCTTGGTCATAAATATAATATATATTTTTGTAATTTTAATTATATATAAATATAAAAAAATAATACATTATAAATTACTAAAAAAATTTACAACAACAATAAAAAAATTCAACAAATAAAAATAGGTTTTTATTTATAAATATTAACAGGGATTCAGTGAGAAAAAGCAGGAGGCTAGCTGAGTTTTTTTCATGCGGCCGAGGCGATTACGGTACCACGACATCACCTGCGGTGAGGCACCACCATGGCTTGAAGACGTCCGACATTTCATAGAACTCCATAAAAGCCGACCCATCTGCGTTCTTTGCAAGATGGGCATAGTAAACCCAGAGCGGTCGCAAAGAGCGAAGGCAACACATCGGACTAAAGTCATGCAATGAACACAATGAAACAAAGCTTGCTTATGCATTAATTGATATGATTATTCACATTACAAACAAAAACAGACCTAGTAAGTAGCTTCCACAAACAAACCTCATGAAAGATTTCTATTTTACTAAAGTGATAATGCAAACCTCCGAGTGTAGATCTTTTTGGCATGTTTCACATGTGTCACGTTGCTCCACGATCATCTCCCTCTGCTCATACGCACGGTAATGTTTCTACCTTTATTTATTTTACCTTTTTCTGGTTTTGTGATCATGCTTCCTTCCCTTCCCTTCCCAGTTGATACTAGTATGACTGACATAGAAGTGAGAGAGAAAGACAAAGAGAGAAGGCAGAATAAAGACTAACGAGTGGATCCGAGTTCTCGGTGGATCATGGCCCTTCACATCCTTTTTCCCGTGCCACAGTGCTCGACCATGGCCCTTCTCACCCTTTTTACCCGGCTTCGCATTGTTCTCGACAAATCCGAGTTCTTAGAACCCGCTTGCAAACTTCTTGAAACTTGAGAATTTTAAAGCTGGTTTTTATATTTAGGGTAAAGTTTCATTTTTAATGAGTTCAGATCTTGGAGCTTATTTGTCGAATTTAGTGATTTCATTGCCTTGAGATCTTTGAAGATCTGTTTTTAGGTATAAAGGAAGGTCGGTTCATTTCTGCGGCCCAATCACCAAAAAAATACTGTTTTTGGCATGAATTGGTGGGCTAACTTGTTCCATTTGTTTCATTCGCACTTGAGCTACAACCAACATTTTGAGCGGGAGTGTTTAGCGAATCCCTGTACCATGTCTTCCTTGAGCGGGGAGCTTGTTTTTCCTAGTCCTGCAATTCTTGGATGAAGAGAAGTTCAAAAATATTGTTCACAAGTGAGTGAATTTTTTTGCAATGCCTAAAAATGGGGGCTTTATGTTGGAAACCTAATTCATATACAAACAACTGTTTTATTAAAAACATCCTCTAAAATCTCATATATTGTATTGCTTCAATCGGTCGAACACTTTTCTTGGTATGTGTTCATTGGTGCATTTTTTTCAATTATGTTGGTGTCCAAATGAATGAATTTTTAGGTTGGAACAAGAGTCGCTTCTACTTTAACATGAAGCATTTTGAGGATCGAGTTTTCGGGGAGTGGGAGGAGGTTGAAAAGTGTCTCGTGGGTTCGCGGAGGTTGAAGACAATCGATACTCTATGAAGATATTCTTTGAGATAAGGAAGCAGAAATATCTAGAAGCATTGGATAGGTGAGTTGTTATGCTTGTGGTGGACTACTTGATGGGAATTAAGCAACAATCTCAATAGATTGTAAACAAATAAACAATCCCCAAGCTTGCTAGATGAAGGAGAGCAACCTAACAAGACCAAAATTGCAATCACACAAGACACCAAATTTTACGTGGAAAACCCTTAAATCAAGGGTGAAAAACCACGGGTCAATCTTGACCAATCCAAGCTCCACTATGATCAAATTCAGGGTACAAGAGAGTCTCAAGAATGAGCATAAGTCAGAAAAAATACAACTTGACCAAAACAATAGCTAAAACAAGCTATATTGGAAACAAAAGCAATATTCTGTAGCTTCTGTTATGACCCTCATATCTCGATCTAGGAGAAACCAAATCACAAACCGTCTGGTGGAAATCAAGCTCTGCAAGTCCCGAACGTGCCCACCAAATTTCAGCTCAATCGGATATCGTTTGACCCTCTAAACACCAGCTTGAATTTGCTGCCCCTGTCAAATCCGAACCCTGCGAAAATCTGCCGTTTTTATCTTTGCGGCTTCTATCTCCTCAGATTTTTCACTCTCTTAACCCTAATATGATGGAAAACACTAAATAAAGTGAACCCTAATGGGCTTGGACCATTTGGGCTTTTCTCCACATAGGACGGGAGCCCAATACCCAACATATCTCCCCCTCACGACTATGTGGAGGTGACCGCCATCCCGGTGATCATACGGCAAACCTCAAACTTCCCTCTTGGCAAAGTCTTTGTCAACATGTCAGCACCATTGTCATCTGTATGAACTTTAGCCAACTCCAACAACTTCGCATCCAATGCATCTCGTATCCAATGATACCTCACATCAATGTGTTTTGAGCGGGAATGAAAGGTTTGATTCTTGGCAAGATAAACTGCACTTTGACTATCACAATATAAGACGTACCTCTCTTGTGTATAGCCAAGCTCAAGCAAGAACTTTTTAAGCCAAAGCAATTCCTTGCAGGCTTCTGTGATGGCAATGAACTCTGCCTCAGTTGTGGACAATGCAACACACTTTTGCAATCTAGACTGCCAGGCCACAACTCCCCCTGCAAACTTGATCAAATACCCTGAAGTGGACTTTCTAGAATCAACGTCTCCAGCCATATCAGAATCTGTATAACCGACAAGCACAAGCTTCTCACCACCAAAACAAAGATTCAAGTCTGAAGTTCCCTTAAGATACCTCATAATCCATTTCACTGCATTCCAATGCTCTCTACCTGGATTTGAGAGAAATCTACTAACATTGCTAACAGCATAAGCAGTGTCAGGTCTAGTACACACCATGGCATACATTAAACTCCCAACAGCAGATGTATAAGGAACACCTTCCATGTCAACCTTCTCAGTCTCAGTTGAAGGACTTTGACTAACACTCAGTTTGAAATGTGCAGCTAGAGGAGTGCTTACAGACTTAGACGTTCCCATGTTGAACCTCTCCAGCACCTTCTCAATATATTTCTTTTTGAGACATCCAAAAGCTTCTTCTCTTTTCTATCACGCACAATACTAATACCCAATATACGCTTCTTTGATCCCAAATCTTTCATAGCAAATGAGTTCTCTGAGTTGCTTCTTTAACTCCGTCAATTTTAGAAAAAATTTCCCAACAATAAGTATGTCATCAACATACAATAGCAAGATAATAAAAATCACCATCGACAAACTTGCTCACAAAGACACAATGATCGAAGTAGTCTTTTTTTATAGCCTTGCTCAATCATAACCGATTCGAACTTCTTATACCATTGTCGTGGAGCTTGTTTCAAGCCATACAAACTCTTTTTCATGAGACACACATGATTTTCTTTTGCCTTGCACCCTCGAAACCCTCGAGTTGTTCCATATAAATTTCCTCCTCTAAATTACCATGGAGGAATGCGGTTTTTGACATCCATTTGCTCAACTTCCAAATCAAGAGTTGCGACTAAACCCAACACAGTTCTAATAGATGTCATTTTTCACTGACGGTGAGAAAATCTCATCAAAAGTCAATCCCCTTTCTTTAACTAAAACCTTTCACCACCAATCTAGCTTTATATCTAGGAGATGCTGAATTTCCTTCATATTTCACCCTGTAAATCCATCTATTCTTTAAGGCCCTTTTGCCTTTAGGCAACTTGACTATATCAAATGTATGATTGTCATCTAACGATTTCATTTCATCTTCCATTGCATGAATCCATTTCTGTTTTTTCTTCACTTTCTATGGCCTCTTTGTAATTCTCTGGTTCTCCCCCATCAGTCAAGGTCACATACTCATCGGATGGATATCCGGTGGACACATGTCTCTCTCTATTAGACCTTCTAAGTGGAACTTGAGGTGGATCTTCAGGTTCATCTTCATGTTGCTCGGGTTGTATCTGCACATCCATTCTTGGAACATCTAATTCATCTCCAAGCTGCTAATCATCATTCTGAACATCAATATCAACTGTCTTTAGATTTGGTATAACATGAACTGCCTCTGCATTAATTAACTCATAAGTCTTCAAGGGATCTTTCTGCCCCACCTTATCAATGTCATCAAGCATTTGGTTTTCCATGAATACCACATCACGGCTTCTAACCATCTTCTTCTTCACTGGATCATAAAGGCTATACCCAAACTCATCATTATGACCATAGCCCACGAAGATACATCATCTAGTCTTCTCATCAAGCTTAGACCTCTCATCTTTTGGAATATGAACAAATGCTTTGCAACCAAAAGCTCTTAAGTGGTCATAGGAAATATCCTTTCCAAACCATACTTTATCTGGCACATCACCTTTTAAGGCCACAGCAGGGACTAAGATTGATCACATGTCTTTGCTTTTGCACACAATGCCTCACCCCAAAACATTTGAGGTAACTTTGTACGAAAGCATGCATCTAACTCTTTCCATCAATGTTCTGTTCATTCTCTCTGCCAGACCATTATGCTGAGGAGTTTTGGGAGGTGTCTTCTTGTGTCTGATTCCATGTTGTCTACGATGATGCATCAAAAGATCCACAATACTCACCACCGTTATCACTCCGATACATTTGAGCTTCTTACGGTGTCTTTCAACCAAGGCATGGTATTCTTTGAATTTTTCAAGCACCTGATCTTTGGTCTTCAAAGCATAGACCCAAAGTTTCTGGAATGATCATCAATGAATGTCAGAAAGTATAAGGCACCACCATAAGATTTTTACCTTTAAAGGTCCACAAACATCTGAATGTACTAACTCAAGCAACTCTGACTTTCTTGAAGAGGGATGCTTCTTAAAGGATACCATGTTTTGTTTTCCTGCCATACAGTGAGAACATCTCTAACTCCTGCATTCTTCAATCCTGGAAGCACATTCTTTTTAGCCAAGCTAGACAATCCTTTTTCACTAATATGACCAAGTCTTCTGTGCCATAAGTAAGATGCCTCCATATCTACTACATTCACATCATCACTAGGAACAACACTTTTTAACCAATACAACTTAGAATCTTTATTTCCACGGGCTACAACCATGTTTCCTTTGGTAAGTTTCCATTTTTCCACCACCAAAGCAGTTGTCATATCCGTCATCATCAAAGTCGCACTAACCGAAATAAGATTCAAGCGAACATCAGAGCATACCTTACATCTTTTAGAAGCGACTTCATACCCATGGTAGTTTGCGAGACACACATCTCCAATACCGAGCCACCTTTGCAATGCCACTCGTTACCCATCTTCAATGAGCCAAAAATCTCCAGTTTGAAAGATATGAAGAATTCCTTCCATGGCGTCACATGCAAAGTAGCACCACTATCCACAACCCGACTAACTCATCGGATACAATGTTGATTATATCGGTCTCGATGAGTAAAAGACCAAATCATCGAGTAGCGGCAGATCACGAATCACCATCTTTATCCTTCTTCTCTTGCTTGCCCTTTCCCTTGTTTTCTCGCTTCCATTTGAAACAATTCCTTTTTATGTGCCCCATTTTGTGACAATAATGGCATTCAACATCCTTGTATCCGGACTTGGACTTGCTTCTGCTTTTATCTCTACCTTTCTGATTTCTATAAAGATTTCTCCCCTGATCTTCATGAAGCAGAACCTCTGGTTTAGAAGAAGAACCTTGATCCTTCTTTCTCATCTCCTCATTAAGAGTACTACTCTTAACCCGACTCTAGAGACACCACACCACTGGAGCGGAATTTATTATTGAGACCGAAATGTCTCCCATGTATCTGGTAGTGTGTTCAACAGCCAAAGTCCAAGAATTTCATCCTCAAATTTAATACTCATCCCTGACAACTGATCAAGAAGCCCCTGAAAAACATTCAAGTGATCTGATATGGAAGTTCCCTCTTTATATCTCAAATTCATCATGGAATTCAACAAATACAGCTTGTTGTTTCCTGACTTTGAAGCATACAAAGACTCAATCTTCTCCCACAATTTTTTGGCTTCAGTATCATTAGCAATATGATTGTAAACATTATCATCAACATATTGCCGAATAAACCCACAAACTTGTTGATGTACAAATACCCATTCTTCATCAGATTTTGAATCTGACTTCTTCGCAGCAAACACAGGTAAGTGCATATTTTTGACAAACAACAAATCTTTCATTTTCCCTTTCCAAAGATGATAATTGCTTCCATTCAAACTAATTATCCTGTTTGTATTTGCCTCCATCATTCAAACAAGAAAACCACTATGATCATAAAGATTGAGAACCTGGCTCTGATACCACTCTGATGGGAATTAAGCAACAATCTCAATAGATTGTAAACAAATAAACAATTCCCAAGCTTGCTAGATGAAGGAAAGCAACCTAACAAGACCAAAATTGCAATCACACAAGACACCAAATTTTACGTGGAAAACCCTTAAATCAAGGGTGAAAAACCACGGGTCAATCTTGATCAATCCAAGCTCCACTATGATCAAATTCAGGGTACAAGAGAGTCTCAAGAATGAGCATAAATCAGAAAAAATACAACTTGACCAAAACAATAGCTAAAACAAGCTATATTGGAAACAAAAGCAATATTCTGTAGCTTCTGTTATGACCCTCATATCTCGAGCTAGGAGAAACCAAATCACAAACCATCTGGTAATCAAGCTCTGCAAGTCCCGAACGTGCCCACCAAATTTCAGCTCAATCGGACATCGTTTGACCCTCCAAACACCAGCTTGAATTTGCTGCCCCTGTCAAATCCGAACCCTGCGAAAATCTGTCGTTTTTATCTTTGCGGCTTCTATCTCCTCAGATTTTTCACTCTCTTAACCCTAATATAATGGAAAATACTTAATAAAGTGAACCCTAATGGGCTTGGACCATTTGGGCTTTTCTCCACATAGGACGGGAGCCCAATACCCAACACTACTTAATGATTGACTTGTAGGTTGTTTAAGGTGTATGATTAATTGATCATGTTACCTTGCAGGCATGATCGAGCTAAGGCCGTTGAGATACTTGTCAAGGATCTCAAAGTCTTTGCTTCTTTCAATGAAAAGCATATTCAAGAAATAGCTCATGAGTTGCTCACCCTGGACAATTTTAGGTAATTATCATATTTTGCTAATATCTTTCATTGCATGCTTGCTTAATCTATTTTTGGACTCGTGCAGACAGAATGAGCAACTATCCAAATACGGGGATACAAAGTCAGCCAGGAATATAATGCTTATGGAGCTTAAGAAGCTCATTGAGGTCAATCCATTGTTTTGAGACAAGCTAACGTTTCCAGCATTTAAAGCTCCTAGACTTCGGACCTTGATCAACCAAAGGTTTGTTGTTTCCTTATTCTTGCTCGGAGAGGCTTGCCTATTCTTTTTATTTGATAAATTCCTAATTTCATCTGAAAGATAAATTATTTCGCTGGAATATAATGTCAATTCTTCCAGTGATTTATTCAAGAACCCATAGCTTTCTTACAGCTTACCTGTGGTTGTTAATTGTGATAGTTTCATGCCATGTTTCAATATTTTGCATTGGGTTCTTGGGAATGATCATCTTGTTCGATTTCTATTTATAATCTCAACTGATGGATATTTAATCCAATTTTGTCTGAAGGACAGTGCTAGGAATTCTGTAGGCGCCCATGATCAAGAAATGGCTTGCCTTTCGTGATTATTTATTTCGTTCCAATTTTATGCGTTAGTTTCATTTCTAGTTCCATTCGATGTTTTCCTAATTCTGAGATCTTATTTATTTTGCTTTGTGATTGTAGTCGTAATTGGCAACATCAGCTATGCAAGAATCCACGTCCGAATCCTGATATTAAAACACTTTTCAATGATCACTCATGTGCTCCTACTAATGGGCCACATCCTCCCCCAACTAATGCCCCTATCATTGGTCCCATTCCTAACTAGGGTATTTCCTCCACTTGGAGTTCATATTAATGTAAGTGGATGAAAACCATAGTCTCCAAATTTATTTATATGCATGTCATTGACTAACTAAAATCAAATGTCCTCTTGATACAGCCATTCCAACCAGTTGTTTCGCCATCTCCTAGTGCTATTGTTGGGTGGATGTCTTGTTCTAATCCTTCCATACCACATGATGCAATGGCGTAGGGATCACCAGATCTTGTGCCACCTTCAAATGCTGGTAATTTTTTTTCCCATGTCAATTTCATGTTTACTTTTGGTGACTAGTTTTGATATTATTCTAATTCCTCATCACGGAATGTGATTATTTGTAGCTGCATTTTTTAAGCATCCCAGAACTCCAACAAGTGCTCCTGGAATGGACTATCAGGCAGCTGATTCTGAACGCTTAATGAAGAAAACGCGCACTGGACTTTCTGATGTGGTATTGGAGTACAAAAGACATCTTCCAGAATATGCAGTGACTTCTTCTTTTCATGCACTGGTTTTTATGTTGAATTTCCATACAAACTTTTCCTAGAAGACTAAGTAATTGGGTTGATTTTCTAGGTTATTCTCTCTGGTCCGTCTCACCCAACTAATATTTATTCACAAGATGATCTTCCTAGAATTGTTGTACGGACACTTTACCAGGGCTCTAGTGTTACAAGCTTGGACTTTCATCCCATTCAACAGACAATACTTCTAGGTAGCTGTTTGGCACTGGGTCTCATGAAAATATTGTTGTTTCAATTTTGAGTTAACCATGCTCTAATGTGCTATATGGTTACTGATTTTCTTCTTCTATTGGCATTTTGTATTTTGATAACATCTAGTTGGAACAATTGTTGGTGACATCGGAATATGGGAAGTTGGATCTCGTAAGAAGATAACAAACAGGACATTCAGGGTTTGGGACATAACGGCTTGTTCAAGGACCTTACAGGCGTGTTTACCAAACTGAACTCGATTATTTCTATAATGGAATACCATGTTCATGATCATGTCCTGTATTTCTAATAATTCTTAATTTTGGCCGGTTTGATAAATTTCCAGGCAACACTAGTGAATGATGCCACAGTATATGTCAATCGATGTATATGGAGTCCTGATGGATCTATCCTTGGTAAAGCTAATAGCACAACATATTTATTTGATGTAGTTATCCTTTGCAGGCTTCTCATCATCGCAATTGATTTTTGTTTATGGTACTGTGATTTCTTTTGCCTATGCTAAGATCTACTATTTGTTTTTTTGCTAGGTGTTGCATTTTCACAACATATTGTCCATATATATGCTTTTCTATCTAATGGAGAATTAAGGCCGCAAATGGAGGTCTGATGCATATTAATTTTTGAAATCATAAATCAAGAGAGCAATGAGACAATAAAAGCACAAAAGATTTATGAGGTTCGGCAATGTGCCTACGTCCTCGGGGTGGAGCAGCCGTAATCCTCTTATTCACTTGTCTCTCCTCACAGTTGAGTCAAAAGACTAGGGTTACAAATATTTATAGGTAAAAACCTAAATTTATCCAAATACAAACCTATTTGGATCCTTTTCTATCTGGATCCTAAACATATCCAGATTCTAAACCTATCCGGATACAAATTACAAGATTATCAAATCATAATCCTAACAAGATACAAATTACCCTTGTATCCTATCGCAGGGCGTTTCCCCCGCACTCAACCTATCAAACTGATGCTCCCACAATATGACAGATGTTGTCACGCCACTCCACTCCGTTCCCACATCTGCTAGTTTACTTGTGTATATGAGCCATACACAACAATCTCCACCTTGGCGAATATACCCATGAAGATATAAACCAGGGAGCTTCTTATCTTCCAAATAGGTTGAGTGTCATGTTTCTTTAGCATTAGAGACATTGATCAAGTCCAAGCAATGCTTGAACTTCCCTGTAGTGATTGCCTTGATCTGATTTTGTAACTGCAACAACAACTCCACCTACAACTGTATTTCCCATCAGCGTGTAGATATTCCTAGCACTCCTTTCTCCTTTCATCACTATCAAACCATCCTTACTCACCGCAATACAATCTTTTTCGGTTTTATAGCCAAAACCGTTTCCATGCAAAGTACCCAAAGAAATCAGATTCTTCTTTAATTCTGGAACATGTCGAACATCACACAAAGTCCGAACAACACCATTATACATCCGAATCTTGATCTGCCCTTTTTCCAGTAATAGCACAAGCTTTATCATTGCCCATGTAGACAAAAACCAAAAATCCCACGATTTGTATGAATCAAACCAATCCTTGTTCCATGTCATGTGAAACGAACATCCCGTATCCAAAAATCCATGAATCGAGGGTTTTACATGATGAAGCGAAAAGAAGATCCCCATCACTACAATCCCGAATCACCTGCTACTGGATCACATTACCAAACTGTGATGAATTACTGTTCCTTTCATCAATTTGTTGCTTCCTGTTTGGACAGTCTTTCCTAATATGTCCCATCTGTTGGCACTTATAACATTGAACAGATCTTCTGACTCTGGGATTCCTTTTGCTGAAACCATCTTTCCCCTGCCTTCTCCCAGTTTCCTGGTTGCCTTTCACATACAATGCTTCCGTTTGAGAACCTTCAGCATTATTTTGCTTCCGCTGATTGTGGGCTAACAACGCCGTAGTGATCTCATCTACTTTGAGAGTATCTTTCACCCATGTGAGTGTAGTCACTAGATGCTCATATGAAGGCGGTAAAGAACACAACAAAATCATAGCTTTGTCTTCATCTTCAATCACGACCTTAATTCTCTGCAAATCACTGACTGTGTGATTGAAGAAATTGATATGTTGTACCAGATCTGTACCTTCCTGCATCTTCAGGCCGTACAGTTTATGCTTCAGATACAACTTATTTGTCAGAGATTTTGACATATATCGACCCTCCAATTTCCTCCAGACCTCCACCGGAGACGAGAGATCCATGACGTGATACATAACATCATCCGCCAAACACAAGCTCGAATAAGTGCCGCCGCTTTTGTTTGTAAATCCAACCAAACTTGGTCTTCCAAACCTTGAGGCTTTTGTCTTTTTCCAATGCTTTCAACATCCCTTGCTGTACTAGCAAATCCTTTACCCTCATTGCCATAATCCAAAATTCCGGTTCCATTTGAACCTTTCCACATCGAATTTTTGTAGCGAGTTCATCCTCGCCAAAGAAAAACTCGCTCTGATACCACTTGTGGGCTATCAGAGCGAGTTCATTCTGCTATACACAACATTAATGACATTGCCTTTTCACATCCCAACAAGGTTTTATGCATAATCACCTGTGGTGATGATAAAACTATTAAGGTTAGTTTTGTTGATACTCATCTTTGTGTGAAGAATTTTATTGAATGGGTACGTTTGTTATCTTTGATACCAATTGCATGTGATATATAGGTGTGGGATGCCACAACAAGACAGCAGCTGCGTATATTTGAAGGTCATGAAGCTCCTGTATATTTTGTACTACAAGGAGAATATTCAGGTTGTCTTTAGACTCTGAAGATGTTTTCATTAGCTTGAATTTTAACTGTTTTTTTATATTAGTGCATGTTAGTCTAATTTGTTAATTTGTTTTGAACACTTCTCCGTGGGTTGTAGGCAGTTGTTTAACGTTAGATTAAGGAGGCCTGTTGAGTTCTAGACCAAACGATTGCAATCTTTTCTTGATGTCACTCACTTTGGTTTTGTACGCAGTTCATTTTCTCCACAGCCATCGATGGAAGAATCAAAGCATGGCTCTATGATTGTATGGGGTCTAGAGTTGACTATGATGCTCCTGGGCACTGGTGTACTACCATGGCATATAGTGCAGATGGATCAAGGTGAGGTTCTGTGTGAATTTTGATAACAATTGTTTATAAACTTGGAACCCAGTTCTTAGTAATGCAATTGTTTTTGTTGATCTTTGAATTACAAATTTGCAAGAGTTGACTATTTGTTCACATGTTTGTTTTTCATTTTGTATACCATCATGCAGGCTTTTTTCTTGTGGAACTAGTAAGGATGGTGAGTCGCATTTGGTTGAGTGGAATGAGACTGAAGGATCCATTAAAAGGACTTATTCTGGCTTAAAGAAACGTTCTTTCGGTTTCGTACAATTTGATACAACGAGGAATCGCTTCTTAGCTGCTGGAGATGAATTCATGGTCAAGTTTTGGGATATGGACAATACCAATATATTGTTGACTATAGATGCAGATGCTGGTTTGACTGTTAGTGAAGTCATGCCGTTTGAGCTTGTCTTTCTTCATGTTATTCAAAGTCCTTAAACAATGAAATCTCCTTGTCTTTTGATTTGTAGGCAAGCCCTCGACTAAGATTCAATAAAGAGGGTTCATTGCTTGCGGTCACCACAAATGAAAATGGCATCAAGATCTTGGCAAATGCTGATGGACAACACTTAATAAGGATGTTGGAGACAAGGCCATTTGTTGGAGAATGCATGGAATATTTAGAACTTGCGGTTGGTGTAAAGTGATAACACGTGGAATACTTGGAAAATCTGTGGTGGTTTTGATATTATTAGTCTATAAGGTTTGTATTTTGAGAAATAGGTCTAGAAGGATAGAAGGATGATCCCAAGCACAACCTGTGTTGTAGTCTTACTTTTTATGTTTGGCATTTTTATTTGAGACTAAATTTTATCCTTTTTTTTTTCTTTGATAAAAATTTAAGTATGTCCTTATTTATTTTGTGCTAAGTTTAGAACTTAAGATGAATTCACTAACTAATTATTTCCAACATGATATGCTTCCCTTAGGTGGAATCTGCAATCTCTGCGGTATGATCCATCAGCAAAGGTTGGACTCAATATGTTATGTGCAAGCTAGGGAAAGATTTACTGAATTCAATTTGTTATACTTAAGAAATACTTCGTTCAAAGGTACTCAATCAATACTCATCAAGTAATCACTTAATAATTCAGCTCACTGAAATACTTTGGAAAATCACCAAAAGCAGTTATCAAATTAGATATGATATTCAGTAAAATTCCGAGATCTTCCTCTATGGAAACATTAACAGTCAGTACAAGTATTACCTATCATCATTCATAAACCACAATGATCGAAATCCATGACATTTAGGAAAAGAAATGCAGAATTTAACAAGTTTGACAGATGAGAACAATCTCACAGAAACAAAAAGTAATTGAATGCAAAAAATACTAAAAAACGTAAATTCCAGAAACCCAAGATAATTGGCAACCTGTCTCCTTGCTCTTAATAACCTTGAGAGAAACTATAGCCGTCAACTTCCTGCTTCAAGTCTAGATAAATATGTTTTAAAGTTTTAAAAGATAAAATCTCACTAGAAAAATATCATCAAGATTCCTTATTCCAGATTTTTTACATAACACTGAATTTTGCACCAAAAAAATTCTATTATTCTTTTATTTTTTTACAATTTTTAAAAACCCTATTAGAGGTAGGGTTACATCCAGGGCGAGGCGGCAGGGGGGCAAGGGGCGGCGCTCCCTGTCGCCAGCGGGTGTCAGTGACCCGCCTGCTCGCTCCCTCGATGAGTTCCCTCGCCCCTTCCTTCCAAACGCCCTCACCCGCCCCTTCCGCCCTCCCTCCGGCCTTCTCCTCCTCCCCCTCCCGCCTTCTCCTTCGGCTCCGCCCCTTCTTCCGAAGCTTTTTTAATATATATTTTTTTATTTCTTATTTCTTTTATCTTTATATATTAATATCTTTTTATATTTTTCATTATATTATATTTTTTTAAATTTATTTTTAGTTAAATGATTTGATTTTTTTCTCATTTATTAGATATTTGGTTAAGTTTGTTATTTTTAAAAATTTCTAGAATTTGTAAAAAATATGTATGATTGATTAATGTTCATGATTTAGGGATTTGAGAAATATTAAAGCTTTGATTTAGTAATAAATATTTTTCAAAAATTATAATTAATTTAAATAGGAGTTTAAATGAAAGTTATTATTTTTTTAAAAAAATATTTAAATATCAGTTTATTTTTGTAATTAATAAGATTTTTCAATGTAAGTAATTTATAAAAATTAAATTTTTTTAAAAAATTTAAATGAATTTAGATAAATTATTAAATTATATATATCATGAAAATGAAAATTTTTTTAATTTAAAATATTATCTATATTTTTACAATTATAAATCAAAACAACATCAACTCAAGGATAAGATCAATGAAGTAATTACTTTACGCCCTTAATTTTTAAAATCCTCATCTTTAAATTTTTTTAATAATAATTTTACAAACTAAAATTTTAAAAGACTATTCATAATTACATGATACAAAAATATTTTTAATTTAATATTTAATCAATGTAATTTAATCTTAGTTAACATTTAAATTTTTAAAAAAAATACAGTAAGATATTAAATATTTTATTTTAATGCTTAATCAGTCATATCTTCTCTAACTAACTTTTCAAAATTCTATTATTGATTGGTTTTTTCATGTATTTGTTTCTCTAAAATTAATATAACATTTATTTTTTAATTATAAATAAGAGCATTTGTAGTTTTTATATTGTTACAATGTTTTTTTTGTTAGGTTTTATTTTATTGAGTTTTATTTACAAATTTTAAATATATACTTTTATAGTATGTGAAAACAATAAACAAACATCTTAAATAGATATTTATTAAAATAAAATCTAAATAAATTTAATTTTTATTAAATAAATTAGAAATATATTCTGAAATTCTAGTATAGACCTCTAATAAGCCCCTAAGTCAGAATTAAAAAAAAAATCAAATTTTGATATATTAATTAATTTTAACTGTTTCTCTTAAAATTTACTTATTGTTATAAAAAAATTAAATGTATTTTTATAATATAAAAATTTTTGTTAATTAATTATTTTTAAAACTTGTAGTTCACCTCCCCTATTTGATTTCGGCTCCACTGCTACATCCTTTGTTGTAACCCTCTGAGCCTGGGTTTAGGGATATAACTATAAAAAAAATATTTTTTTAGTGATAATAGGTTTTTTTTATTTTTTAAACATGTTTAAATATTTAAAGATAAAAAAAATTTAAAAAATAAAACCTCACTTAATAAATATTTAAATAAATAATTATGTTAGAAAGACTTATCTCGCAGTCGAATGATGCACAATCTTTTTGTATATTTGCAGTCATTGCTCTTCCGCCCAAGCGAATGACACCGACATGCTTGTGACAAGACTGCAGTGGACGCACAATCTTTAGTTTTGGTATTTCCCATACTAGGATGAGAGGTTTTGTCATTACGACCAGACTGTAGATTGACATAATGCATTATTAAACTTGGACTTTTGTCGCGTTTCACTTAGCTCCTTTTATCCGCTTGTTCAACAATTGATTCCATGACACATGATTGATGGACAGAGCGACAAGGACAAATTTCACTTGTGTGACAGCAACTTTAAATTTTTTTTAAGTGGATAAACCACTTTTATTAAAGTAAATAAAACCATACACTAGAACCAATCAAATACAACCAATATCTTTAAATATTCACTTCAATTTTACAGTGTAAAATATTTAAATTATTTTAAATTTTTAATTCACATCATTGCTTCGCTGTAATTTATCTTTTACTTTTTAAAATAGATTATTTAATTATTTTTATTAATTATATTTATGATTTTATTAAATAAATAATGCTTTAATAAAAATATAAAATATATAATGTTAATAATTAAAAAAATTTAATGAAATAATTGTGGGTCTTGTTTTATAATATATCTATTATGAGAGATAGTTTAGGATAATGGGCTGATTGTGGTTCCCATTTTATGGTATAACTAGGAGAATGAGATAATGTAACATGCATGTAAGAGTTTAATGAGTTGATAAGGTGCCATGGATATCAAATTTTAGAATAGTCTAAGGATTACAGATGCCATTGTTGGCAACTTTCCCTCAGCTCATTGAGTGTTAATGAGTGGCTAGTTTTCAAAAATCTTAAAAAATATAATGACCAAGTGATTATAATCCTCTTAAAATAATTAAAATTATTTTTAAAAATTATCAATATATTTTAAAAAATTTAAAGATAAAATTTGCATAGTGTGATAAATATGATTTCTTAATAGATATTTAAAAATAGAATCTCACTAGATAAATATTTAAATAAATTAATTATGTTAGAATGGGTTGTAAATCCGGCATCGGGGTTGCATGGCTTAGATGCCCAGCATGTAATCTCAAATATGGGGTTAGGGTTATCTTCTAACTTGTAACCCTGGGCACGGAGTTATGGTTATATATATATAAATTTCTTTTAGTGATAATGGGTTAGTTATTTTTTTATTTTTTTAAATATGTTTTATATATTTAAAGATAAAATTCATATGAGCATTGAGTAATTAACCCCAGCATTGAGTTATTAACATCCCTTTAGATTTTTTTTTTAAAAAATTTAAATTTTCTATATGTTTTTTCATATAATGTGATGATTATAATTTTATCCCAAAATAGAATTATCTTAATTATGGTGATTTACAATTTAATTTTTAAATAGAGTATTAAATAATTAGTAATAATTATGATGGTCATTTGTTAATTAGCATAAAGCGAAGAAGAAATATTTACTAAAAAATCTTCAATAATAATTATATAATAAAATATGACCCACCATCATTCTATTCATCTTTTTTAATTATTTACATTATATATTTTATTAGAACATATGTATTTAATTAAATCTTAAAAATAATTAATAAAATAATTAACTAATACATTCTAAATTTATATTTCAAAATAAATATTTAAAAAAATTATGTGAATAATATTAAATTATGAAGTTACTAACCCCGTGGTTAATAACCCTGATCTCGGGGTTATAAATCCCACTTCCAAGATTTTTTAATTTTTTAATATTTTTAATATTTTTTAACCCGAGCACCGTGGTAATTAACCTTAGATTTTTTTTAATTTTAATGTGTTTTTTCATAAAAAATTTAATCTCGAAAATAAATTATCTTAATTATGTTAGCATTTGCAAGTCTCATAAATGAAGACATCAAATATCAAAACTGACCAAAATCAACATCATTCTCAAAACATTGGCTGCCAAAAATATGAATAATAAAAAAGAACCTTCAGAAATCCATACCATTATATGGTTGTCACTACAGCATCGGGGTTACTAGTACCAAATTTCTTTGTTGTAACTCCGATTTTGAGTTACTAATCTCGGATTTATGGTTGTCATCCCGGGTAGGCATGGCCATTTTGAACCAAAACTGTGGAACCGATCCACAAAAAACCGGAATCGCAACCTTAAGGGTTGATTCCGGTTTCAAAATTTGAAAATCGTGGAACCGGCAGTTCCAACGGCCAGTTCAACCCCAGGTTGAACCGCTGGTTTAACCTCCAGTTTGCCGGTTGAACCGCCGGTTCAACCTCAAAATATCATATATATATATATATATATAACATAAATAATGTCATGAATGATTAGGTTTTTATTTTGTTAATATCATTAATTATTAATTAATTAAGTAATTACATGTTTAAAGATATTTTAAATAAATAATTAAAGATATTAACCAAATTGATTATTGACTAGGCTTGATTCATGACATTCGACTTATATGTACTGTACCATACCAAACTTTGTCACTCATGCAAGAAGATAAGTTATAATTAATTGATTATGCTACAAATTATTAGTAATAAATTAAATATGAATTTATTAAAACAATTTAATTAATGAGGAATACTTAAAAGTTAAAAGAGCCTTAATAGAGATTAATCTCAATTTTTTTTATTTTTTCGTACTTTTATTGCAAAATATTGTTTTGAATTATTAATACTTTTATTTTTTAATAAAATATTGTATTAAAGTAATTCTTGTATTTTTGTGTTCATTTAATTTAAAATATTGAATTATTTAGTTTAACAAAAAAAATCTGAACAATTTGAATCGTCAAACTAGAACTGTTGAACCGAACCACCAATACCGGAACGGGTTCTGAACTAGAACCGACCCACCAAGAATCTTGCCTTCAAAATTTTTTGGAACCGGAACAGACGATTCAGAAACCGTAACCGGCTGAACTGTGGCCATGTCTAACCCCGAGGGTTACTTGTAGAGGGCTGTACCTGGGTGACATTGTGAAGGTCATCGGCTTTTACAATTCATTGCCTGAAGTCTAAGCATGCCAAGAAGACTATAAGAAAGGCCAGATTTAAGTCATTTAACTCCACCAGTTAATAGATAACCCACATCCATGACATGATGAACCATGTTGATAAATATCTGTGTATGTTATATATAAATCATGATGAACCAACGGTTGAAATTCGATCACCATTTTCCATAATCCTGATAAACTCTCTGCCTTGGAAATTTTAGAATCTTCGGCTAGACGCAACCATACTATCCCTTCCATTCCTCGCCCCCCACTCCAAAGCTCTTCGCCTATAGAAAGGACGCATGTTCAACTAAACTGTGATATCGACCTTACACTTGCCTTGTCCCACTCTCTCCCTCCTCCCCTTTCCACTTGTCCTCTCTCTCTCTCTCTCTCTCTCTCTTTCTCTCTCTCTCTTTGATCGGAGAAATGGAGTTCTTACCTGCTCGAAACCCTAATAAGTGTTCTCTCTGTCTCTGTTTGATCGGAGAAATGGAGTTCGTACCTGGTCGAAACCCTAGTAAGTGTTCTTAAGGCATCTGTGATAGCGTTGTGATTGGATTTCACTTTCTCTAGTGAGGTTGGTTGTTATTGAAGCATTTCGTTCAGTTTTTAAGTGTTCATCCTTCTGTCGTTTCTTTTTGCTCCGAGAGATTTCATCAGTGAGGTTGATTGTTTGTTTTTGTTTTTTTATGCCTTTTTCAATGAGCAGATTGACTGTGGGAAAATCAGGTTGTTTGATTTGTTGGAAATATATGGAGTTGTGTTTTTTTTTTTAACATGATTGAGAATTGAATAGGTTTTTTATGATATGTAAGGTGTGAAAATGTCGATTTTTGTTGTTGTGATTTCTATTTTAATTGGATCTATGAACTATTTTCATAGATGGTGGTCATTCACACAATGAGAAAGTTTGCCCCTGTCCAAAGGTGGCATTTTTAGAAACAAGTGATACTAATTTGGTTTTGCTCATATTTTATTTATGGTTGTGTTCACAAAATGAGAGCTAAATTTATAGGTTCATGACTTAAGTTCATTTTTGTAGGCTATAAAATGTCTGGATGCCCGTCTTGAAACCAGGCAGAAATACTGTTACACTCACCTTATCTCCACAGAAGCCAGGTTCTTATGTATTGGGAGTTCTTATAGGACAGATTGGACACTTGACTTTCTGATCTCATGGATTTTGAAAAGGTGACCCCCCTGATAGCGATTTCACGAGTTTTGAAAAACCAAAAAAACCTGTTCTAATTAAAGGTAAGTTTCTCCACTGCATTACATAGTATTAGTTTTTTCAGTCTTCCAGGTTCTTATGTATTGGGAGTTCTTATGTATTCTCAAGCACTTGTAAGCCAGGTACTAAGCCAATTGTCTCACCTTCTGTAATGTTTTGTTTTTTAAACTTCACCAGCTAATTTTCTCCATTGGCAGAAGAGCACAAATTCTGTAATTTTTGTAATGCTAGTCGATATTATATTGGATTTTTTTATTATGTTTTAGAGCAGTTAAGTGTTATGTGTTGGTTGCTTGTCCTTAATCCTAGATGAACAGGCGCTCGAGCCACACTATTTCTGTTTTTATCATCAGGCAAATCAGCATAAAATCTAAAATCCTTCATACAGTAGAGACTGTTTCAGTGGCAACATTCTAGTTATTTAGAAGTTAGGATAAAGATACTAATGCTCTCATCTACAACGTGAAAATTCAGGACAGTGCCTTGTTAACTACCACAAGTTCTCTACCTTATGCAAATATGAGTAATAATTCTGTAATATGCTGAATGTAATATACTTTTATATGTAAATTATTCTTGAAATTCTTTAAAAGATATTTTTAATTAAATCATGCCAGCATACTGATGTTATTACAGACACAGAATTATGTTGTTGCGCACTTCCCACAATCTTCTTATGGCGAATGATTTTGTCTGATACTTGGCTTTAAAGGTAAGATTAGGTAGTTGGAAAAGCTTTGGTGCCACATAGTTTGATGGTCTTTGTATTTTACAAGTTGAACCTTGATCTATAACAATCCTCTCTTTGTTGTTATCCTGGATATAAAGTGGCACTGCTATATCCAGATTTTCGGAAAGTAGGATAGTTATCCTGACTAACCATTAATGGTTTTAAATAAGCTAATGTTTTGATCATGCTGAGCTTTCTTAGCTAGATGTTTATTTTGTATTCAAACTGTATAAACCATTTGTTGTATTGTTTGGAAATTATACTGACGTAGCCAAAAGATTCATGTTAAATGCATTAATAATAAATTTTGCAAATAGATGTATCTCCAGCTAGCAGCCAACTTGATTGCCTTACGTTGATATCAACTGAAAATATCGAACTATATCATGCTCGAATATCTTTGTTTGGGTCGAAGTTCATATGGAGAGCTTCCTGATTCATGCTAAATGCATTAATAATAAATTTTGCAAATAGGTGCATCTCCAGCTGCAGCCAACTTGATTGCATTACGGTGATTTCAGCTAAAAATATTGAACCATATCATGCTCGAATATCTTTGTATTCAGTAAGATACAAATGGTTTTTAAAATTGTTTGAGGCGTACGCCTTGAGGAGCGCCTCAAGGCACATGTCTTGTTTATATGCATATACTTTTATTAATAAAAACTTATACATATAAAATGCAAATAAAAAAAAACTCATCCGCAATATATTTTTCGAGTTTTTTGATTGCCAAAAATCAAAAATATTTATTTTGTTAATGATAAATATTCTTTAATAGAGAAAAATTAAGGGAAATAAGAGTGAATATATATATATATATATTTAAATTGATGAAAAACAAGATATTTTTCAAGATAAATTTTAACTTACAACTAAGATGGGTTACAAATAAGATAAATTATCATTTTACTAATTTCTGAAAACAAAAACTATTTATTTTATAAATAAAGATAATATATTTTAATAAGATATGTGACCTCTTGTTTAAGATAAGTTTCAATTTTATTAATTGTTGATAACAAAACAAAAAGTATTTATTTTTATAAATAAAAATAATATATTTTAATAGGATAAGGCCTCTCGTTTCCAATTAATAATCTACCAAATAAAAATAATATATTTGTTAATTTTTTCTATTTTTGTGATTTTGACTATGAAATCATAGAAATTAAGCGCCTCGAAACCCGTCTTTGGGTTTTTTAAAACCTTGGATACAATCACCTACATCCTTCACATGCTGAGCAAAGTTTGCTGCAGAAGTTCTATTTTTGGGTCGAAGTTCATATGGAGAGCTTCCTGATATAATAAAAGGCGTATGTGTTTGCCATCTGCTTGTATAACTTGTATGTGTTTGCCATCTGCTTGTATAACTTGCTTTACCATCATTATGTAATTTTTTTTTATCAAGTTATGTGGATGAAAATCATAATTATCTTATTCAAAAAAAAAAAAATCATGATTATCAATGTTCCACTGCATTTAACATCTATTTTGGTTTCTTTTACGGGTTTTATAGGCAAGTTGTGTTAGTTTGATTACATACAGGAAGACAAACATCAGTAATATTTTTTGTCACGTTGTTGTTTTAAGGAGAAGATAAGCAGTTACACACTTTGCTTGGATGATAGTTTTTTTTTTTTTTCCTGAAAAGGTGGATAAACCACATTTATTAAATAAACAGAAAGTATAACACTAGCTGTGGTACGACTGCTCAAAACAAAGATACATGGGGAACAGGCCTCCCCAAGCCCTCAACAAAAACTACTCAGAAGACATGAGTTGCGCCTCCTCGGCAAGAGTAACATCTGGCCTGACCTCAGAACTGACACCCACAGATCGGGATCAAATGAACTCCAAACTGTTATTGATACTCTTCATGGGCTCCTCAAGCTTCCCTATGAAGTTATCTGTACAATTTGAGAACCAAGACAAAAGCATGCGATCAACCTTAAGAATAATAGCATGAACAGGCACAACATTGGCATTAAATATAATATCATTTCTAACAAGCCAAACATTCCACACAAGAGCTTTGATAAGTAAATCGAAGAAGTCTCTAACAGAAGGCTGCACAGCCAACCACCAAGGACCCCAAAGACTGCACATCAGCCCCGGAGGTTCCGGAAGCGGAAACAGATGAATAAAGTAATCCCAGATCCGCCTAGTGAAATAACAGTTAAGGAAAAGATGGTCGACCGTTTCAATGCTTGGATGATAGTCATCTTCATATCATGACCCTACTCTTTGCTTGGATGCTCAATCCAAGTACTATCATTAAATAAGCTTTCACAACTACATCCAATTATCAATAAGCTACATTTTAAAATAAAATGTTTTGTTCCTGTGAAGCAACTAAGCTACAATTCTCTTGGAGTTCAGTTTAATTTTGTTTTCAGTTTAGTAATTATATGGTTTCTGTGTCTTGACTGTATTAATTAACAGTTGAGCTATAGTTATCATTTGAGTCTTGTGTCTTTGGAATGTGTCTTGTTTTGCATTGATGGAAAGTGGTAAACCGTAAACTCTATATTAAATATGGAAGGATGCAATAAATAAATAACAACCACTACTTGTTTTCAGGTTTCTGCAATTGGAGTAATTAATCAATTTCTCCAGCCTACATGTTGTCTATTATTAACTGATTTAAGTGGACTCCACACATATTAGAATTTTTTGTCCTACAGGATAGGGGCTTCTTCTGGTTCGTCAGTTATCAAAACTCTTTTTTTGTTATTCTACTTTGATTAGAAGATGTTATTATTGTTAGGGAATGAAGCTGTGCATCCTGTTTTTTTCAAGGTGAAACTGATGGATTGAATTTATTATGTATCAACTTTGACTTATATATATATCTCGATGTCCAATTAGGTGAAATATTAAGAATTCTTCTCCTTTTTTTGCTTCCTAGAACTTCATTTTCTGATCATTAAATTGTTTTTTTGAAGTTTTTCTAGTCAGTGCATCAACAGGTCTGTCTGTTTTTTTATAAGGTTTATGAAGCAGTTTTCATTCAACTTCTTAGAATCAAGTGAAACAACCATTTCTTTTTAAATATTTATATAAATTTCCTGTTTTTGCAAAAACTAATTTAATAAATGAATGGGACCACTGTTAATCCTTATAATAAATAAGCAAGTAATATTTAATTTAGTTTTAAAAGTATAGAATACTCCTTTCTATTTATGTGACAAGATTGTTTATATCGTTCAACCACATGCCTATGCTTTGTGAATACTGCCCGTGGTAATAAACATTGGTAAGTATATGTCTTCCTCTATGTTAAACCTTGTATCATTTTAAGCATCTCAAATCATCTGACTGGCCTTTGATAAGGAGATCCATCAGAAACTTAATTAGCCTGAACGGATCAATCGGAGACTGAAAATATTGGATACTTGGACACTACCAAAGAAGGATTATCATGCAGCACCTTGTTTGAACCATTCTACCAGATCCAAACCAAGAGAATCAACGGGAAATTCCTCTCAGTGTGATTTCAATGAGGCTGTAATTGAAGTTCCTTTGGATGAAGACAGCTCTACTATTCATCAAGAGCCTATGACTAACTGGTTAGCTTTGAAGCAAACCTCTGTTGACAAAAATGGGCTTCATGGAAGTTCTTGGCCAATAATTCAGCTGGCAAGGGGCATACGCTGCCATTTGAGAAGAACGCAGCCATGTGGAACCCATTTGAATCTCTGGAAATCTTCCATATGATGCCCCAAGAGCCACATTTCCGGGCTTTAGAGCAGTACTGTGAGGAGTTCCGCGAAGGAATGGCAATTGGTTTTATGGTGACTTTTGCCAACTTGATCAATGACCTTGGTAAGTTACGCTTCACTGATTCTACTGAAGTTTTTTTCTGGCTAAGTTAAAAGGCTCTTCCGCGGTTAGAAGCAAATGGTTTTGATGTCCAATGCCTCCGTTCTCACGTAGAAAAACTGCTAAAAATAAAGTTAAAGGCTCTGCCACTGATTCCTTCTTATAACCCTTTTTAATTTCTTTCTCCATCTTATGCTTGTTGTGGTAGGCATCTAAATCATAATATCTGCATGCACAGCAAGCAGATATTGTCATAGAAGATATGCTTACACAACTTTTTTAAAAAAACAGCATAGAATTCATCACATTGTATATCCTGTAGTTTGCAGGAAAAACAGCAAAAGGTATTAGAATCACATTCAAGGCTTATGCTTTTTTTGTGTTTTTGTTTATAGATGCTGTAGTTGCTCTCCATACATCAAATCAAATTATATAAAGTTAAGTTCGGTCAATTTTGGTTGTTGAAGTATTTAATTGCTGAAGCGCATGACTGAGATTTCCTTTCTTGATAATGCACTCTTTAAAAACTTGAAAAATTTCATTGTTGCTTTGTCCTTATTTTTGGTTTTTAGAGGCCGTTTAATAGGGTTCATGACTTAAGTTCATTTTTTTGTAGGCTATAAAAATGTCTGGATGCCCGTCTTGAAACCAGGCAGAAATACTGTTACACTCACCTTATCTCCACAGAAGCCAGGTTCTTATGTATTGGGAGTTCTTACAGGACAGATTGGACACTTGATTTTTCTGATCTCATGGATTTTTGAAAAGGTGACCCCCCCTGATAGCGATTTCATGAGTTTTGAAAAACCAAAAAAACCTGTTCTGAAGGTAAGTTTCTCAGCCGCATTACATAGTATTAGTTTTTCAGTCTTCCAGGTTCTTATGTATTGGGAGTTCTTATGTATTCTCAAGCACTTGTAAGCCAGGTACTAAGCCAATTGTCTCACCTTCTGTAATGTTCTGTTTTTTTAACTTCACCAGCTAATTTTCTCCATTGGCAGAAGAGCACAAATTCTGTAATTTTTGTAATGCTAGTCGATATTATATTGGATTTTTTTTAAAGTTTGTGTATTGTTCTTATTCAAGTGTGTACATCCTTCCTTTCTGAAATACTTGTAGTAGTTCATGAGGAGCTGCTTCCTCTTTAGTTTGTGCATGGAATCCAGTGTTTATAAGAATACTTAATCTTTCTTTTACTAGCATAATATATATACTTCAAACATTGGATCCCTATGAATTTGTTTAAAAAAATTCAATTAAAAATAAAAAAAATAATTCTGTTCTCCACCAAATTAAATTATTTAATCCCAGTGCCAATTACCAACGTCTTTTTCCACCAAATCCATATGATTCACAAAACTTAATTAAAAAAAAAAGTAAAAAATATATAAAAATAGACCTCCTCCTTCAATTTTCAATTTTTTTTTAAAATTCCCATTAATTAATTTATGATAAAAAATGAGAATACAAAGGGAGAGAGAGATAAACAGGATTATATGAGCATTAAACTCAACTTAATTACTCTCTTAATCCCAACCCATTATTATTCCATATTTCAATTTTTGCTTTTTGAACATCCTGCCTAGTTAAGCCACCATCATATTCTCTCTTCTTCTTCTTCTCCATCACTGTCTCTCCTACCTTTCTCCTTCTCCTCCTTCTTCCAACCTTCACCACCCTCTTCTTCTTCTTCTTCTTCGTCTTCTTCTTCTCTTGTGGTTTTCATGGGGCCAATAAGTTTTCTTGTCGTTCCAATATTTTTTTAAAAGATTTAAAATAATAAAAATGTGTGAATAATAATGAATTATTACATCATAATTAATAAAAGAAATTAAATATAATTATACTATAAAATATGACCCTTAATCATTTCATTCATTTTAATTATTTACATTATATATTTCATTAAAATATATTTATTTAATAAAATCATAAATATACCATAAAATATGAGCCATTTAAAACACCAAAATCACATTTATTTAATAAAATTATAAATATACCATAAAATATGAGCCATTCAAAACACCAAAATCAAAGGACTTGATTAACATCCATTAAATTTGATTTCCTTGCAAACTAATCATCCAAATTGATGAAGAGGTATGGCCGTATAGATATACTCTGGCAGCAGAACATCACATGCTTGCTACTATATATGCCTGGTACGATAGTTCAGTGTGTTTTAACCTCTGGTTGATAGTCAATAGCCAAAACAACTTCAGTCACTCCCACATCTCTCAAAGCTTCAATCTGATCACAAAGTGATAAGATACTCAACGAGTTAAAAATAGCATTAGCTCCATCCAACTCTAGTTCGGGGGAGTGGGTACTGATCTGAGGATCATGGGCTTGTTTGCAAAATCAACAAGTCGCTTTGGGACACCTGTCAATGGCCTCGAGCGGATACCAAACCCTCCAGCAGTGCCTTTTATTGGTGATTCACTAAGCGCTCCTCCTCGCCATACTTTTTGAGGTTCTTCTCCGTGAGCGGATAGAACCTTTTTGTTTTTCTTCTTACTCGCAATGATGGGTCTAAAAACAAGCGGGTTATGACACATTTAAAGGGTCGGAAGTTAAATAATACAAAACCCATACAAAAAAACCTCGACATTCGAGACAATTGAAACAATAACGACAATTTAATGCTACCTTGACATTAAAAGCAAATCGAGATGAGCATACAAGCTCTACATCCGATTAGTGAGGGTTCTAATTAATGATGATGCCATTTATCCCACCAAACTAGCCATGCTTTGCATGTGTCCATGCAAAAAGCAATTTAAGTTACATAAATAAAAGGACAAAAGACAGAAAACACGATATGATGATGATGGTGGCTTCTCGGGGACGAGAAGTCGTTGGTGGTGGCGGTGGGGGGCCTTTTTCGAG
The DNA here is from genome assembly GCF_009730915.1 of Dioscorea cayenensis subsp. rotundata. Classification (NCBI taxonomy): domain Eukaryota; kingdom Viridiplantae; phylum Streptophyta; class Magnoliopsida; order Dioscoreales; family Dioscoreaceae; genus Dioscorea; species Dioscorea cayenensis. The sequence continues at coordinate 1,753,575 of NC_052481.1, read as the reverse complement.
GGGTTAAGAAGTCGTTTTGCGATGGCGGTGGCGGTGGGTCGATCCGTCTCCTCGGCTTCATTTTTCTTTGAACAGAAAAAAAAAATAATAAATATGTATCTCAAACGGAAAAAATAAAATTAAAAAAAAAACAAACAAACCTTCAGCATCAAAAAAGAATTTCTTCAAATATTCAACTATACATAAAAACATGTAAATAGCAAAGCTAAAAAACCCTGAGAGTGCAGCACCAGAAAGAGAGTCTTTCACCAGGCTTCCCGTGATTTTACTAGTTACTAAGTAGTACATTACGAGACAGCAGCCACCAAAAATAAAAAGTACTCCAGCAAATTGATAACAAGCATGCTGTCTACTTCGGCGATGCATGGTCTTTGACACTGTCCCTGTATATGCATATAAGTTAGTGATTAACTTTAATAAAAAATTGTTTAAAAAAAAAATCACACCTGTTTCAAACCCAAACCAATGTCCGATCCAATATTTGATCGAGAAAAAACAAGCACCAATATAGAGCAAACCAGATATACCAATAATAACAACTGAAAACCACAAGATGACTTGCTTCGCCACCTCATATTTTTTTGGATCCTTTAAAAAGAGATAATCGAAAATGTAAAAACCTAAACATGCCACACTACCAAACCAAATTTTTAAAGCAACTGCCCAGCTAAATTTCATCTTGATAGTTGAAGTTTGGAGACGAGAGGGACGAACACGGATAGAGTCCTTCCCAACCCGCATTTATAGAAAAATAAAAAATAAAAACAAAGTACCATGGAGGAGGTGGCGCTGGCTGTACTGCGCCTGCCGCGCCTTCTCCCTCTACCTCTCTCTCTCTCTCTCTCAACTTACTGATTTTAGGAAACCATACTAATTGATTTCTGGGACATTGGCCAAAAAATTGCAGAAGAAGAAAAAAACAAAAGGTTCTATCTGCTCACAGAGAAGAAACTCAAAAGTGAAAGAATTCAATCAGAGAAGAAAGATTGTTGCAATCCTGCACAGAAAATATGGTGCTGGTTGTGTTGTTTATATTGCTGAACCATGAACTATTCAGATCCTAAAAATGTGGCGGTAATCAAGGAGTACATAGGGAATGTGAGCTACTAGATAGCTTAGAGATTAGGACTAATAGAAGGCTAAGTACAGTATTATTCCCTTTTTTTTTACATTCCCCCTCAATCTCATCTCGTCAGATTGAGATTGCCCTGAGCTATTCTTAGTTGTCTTGCTGTTACTGGTTTTGTAAACACATCAGCTACTTGGACTTGACTTGGAATGAACCTGATCTCCAATGCTTTGAGCGCAACTCTTTCACGAACAAAGTGGAAATCTACCTCAATATGTTTGGACCTTGCATGAAAAAGCAGGGATTCGCGAGACAAGTAAATAGCGCCTAGGGTTGTCACACCACAAGCACGGCGCTCGGATTGGAACACTCCAAGTTCACCAAGTAAGGGATCGAACTCAAATGACTTCGTTGTGGCATTGGCCGGTAGCTTTTGTATTCGGCCTCGATTGCTTGACCTTGAGACCGTAGCTCTGTCGGAGCTCCATGATATGAGATTTGTCCCAAAGAATACTGCAAACCCACTTGTTGATTTTCTGTCATCTGGGCAACTAGCCCAATCAGCATCGAAGAAGACACTCACTAATTCAGAGTCGGACTTGTTCATTGATAGACCATACTCGGTGTGTATTTGAGATATCTCGAATCCTTTTTACTGCTCATTAGGTGTTGAGTTGTGGGTGAATCGCGAAATTGACACACTCTATTCTACGAGAAGGAGATGTCAGGCCTATTCAGGGTAAGGTATTGCAAGGCTCCTACTATACTTCGGTACTTAGGTTTGCATCTTCGGAAGATAGAGGTTCTCCTACATTCGAGATAGCTTCTCTGTAGTAGTCATTGGTGTAGTAGCAGGTTTGCATTTATCCATATTCATCTTCTTCAATAAATCGGAAGTGTACTTGGATTGAGTAAGAACAATACCCTGTAGATGTTTTCTTCACCTCAATGCCCAGAAGTAATGAAGCTCACCCAAATCCTTCATAGCGAATTCAGCATGTAGCTTCTGAAGTAGTTGGTTCATTGGTGTAGTAACAGGTTTGCATGTAGCGAATTAAGCATAATATATATACTTCATTCTTTTACTATTTATTAAGAAATCATACTTTACATCCATCCTTTCTAAAATACTTGTAGAGTAGATCATGAGGAGCTGCTTCTTCTTTAGTTTGTGCATGGAATCCAGTGTTTATAAGAATACTTAATCTAAGCATAATATATATACTTCATTCTTTTACTATTTATTAAGAAATCATACTTATTACACTATGTAAATTTTATCTTTAAATTTTTTTAAATATGTTGACAAGTTTTAAAAATGATTTTAGTTATTTTAAGAGGATTATAATCCATTTGTTATTATATTTTTTTTAGATAATGGGACACTGTCAATGGCCTCAGGCGGATCATGGGCTTGTTTGCAAAATCAACAAGCTGCTTTGGGACACTGTCAATGGCCTCAGGCGGATACCAAACCCTCCAACAGTGCCTTTATTGGTGATTCACTATCGCTTCTTCCCCGCCATACGGATACTCGGGAATCAATAAATCATCTATATTTATACCTTAAAAATATTACTATATTAAAAAAATTTAATATGAACATGCCATGGCCACCGAGTATGGGCACTAAAAGCTCCATAGTTTTCTAGGCCAAAGATCACGCCTCATTAAAAGCATATATATATATATATATATATATATAAACACCGAAACGAGCACCACTCTTGAGAGATAAAGAAAAGGAAAGAATCAATTGAATGCGGACAATGAGAAGTGAGATCTTTGCTCGATGGATGATAGCCTTTTTGTAATTATGACAAACCAAGAATTCCATCCAATATATAAAATTTTGTATTTTTGTATTTTTTTATTTATAAATCTAATTTTTTTTTTAGTGATAATAGGTTAGTTTTTTTTAATTTTTTTAAAAATGTTTTTAATATTTAAAGATAAAATTCTTATGAGCATTGAGTAAATTAACCCAGCATTGGGTAATTAAACTCCCTTTAGATTTTTTATTTAAATTTTTTATGTGTTTTTTCATACAATGTGATGATTATAATTCTCATCCCAAATAGAAGTATCTTCATTATGATGATTTACAATTTAATTTTTAAATAAAGCATTAATTAATTAACAGTAATAATCATGGGGGTTTGGTAATTAGCACAAAGCGAAGAAGAAATATTTACTAAACTATATTCGATAATAATTATTTCTTTCATCTTTTTAATTATTTACATTATATATTTCATTAAAACAAAAGTATTTAATCAAACCTTAAATATAATTAATAAAATAATTAACTAACAATATTCAAAATTAATATTTCAAAATAAAAATTTAAAATAATAAAATATGTGAATAATAATGAATTATTATATCATAATTAATAAAAATAATTAAATAATTCATTTTTTTTATGAAGATACTAACACCGAGATTGTGGTTAGTAACCCCGATCCCGTGGTTACAAACCCCTCTTCCAAGATTTTTTAATTTTTTAAATATTTTTTTAACCCCAACATCGCGGTAATTAATCTCCCTTTAGATTTTTTTCTTATTTTGAAAATTTTTATGTGTTTTTTCATACAATGTGATGATTATAATTTTTATCTCAAAATAAAATTATCTTTATTATGATGATTTGGAATTTAATTGTTAGTGATAATAGGTTAGTTTTTTTTAATTTTTTTAAAAATTTTTTCAATATTTAAAGATAAAATTCTTATGAGCATTGAGTAAATTAACCCAGCATTGGGTAATTAAACTCCCTTTAGATTTTTTTTTTAATTTAAATTTTTTATGTGTTTTTTCATACAATGTGATGATTATAATTCTCATCCCAAATAGAAGTATTTTTAAATAAAGCATTAATTAATTAGTAGTAATAATCATGGGGGTTTGGTAATTAGCACAAAGCGAAGAAGAAATATTTACTAAACTATATTCGATAATAATTATATAATAAACTATGACCCACAATCATTTCTTTCATCTTTTTAATTATTTACATTATATATTTCATTAAAACATAAGTATTTAATCAAACCTTAAATATAATTAATAAAATAATTAACTAACAATATTCAAAATTAATATTTCAAAATAAATATTTAAAATAATAAAATATGTGAATAATAATGAATTGTTATATCATAATTAATAAAAGTAATTAAATAATTCATTTTTTTTATGAAGATACTAACACCGAGATTGTGGTTAGTAACCCCGATCCCGTGGTTACAAACCCCTCTTCCAAGATTTTTTAATTTTTTAAATATTTTTTTAATCCCACCATCGCGGTAATTAATCTCCCTTTAGATTTTATTCTTATTTTGAAAATTTTTATGTGTTTTTTTCATACAATGTGATGATTATAATTTTTATCTCAAAATAAAATTTTCTTTATTATGATGATTTGGAATTTAATTTTTAAATAAAGTATTGAATAAATATGTAAATTCACATATTTTAGTGTGTTTTTCATACAATGTGATTATTATAATTCTTATCCAAAAATAGAATTATCTTAATTATGATTATTTGCAATTTAATTTCTAAATAGTTAAATAATTAGTAGTAATTATTATGGGGATTTGGTAATTAGCACAAAGCGAAGAAGAAATATTTACTAAAATATCTTCGATAATAATTATATAATAAAATATGACCCACAATCATTTCTTTCATCTTTTTAATTATTTACCTTGTATATTTCATTAAAAAATATGTATTTAATTAAATCTTAAATATAATTAATAAAATAATTAACTAACAATATTTAAAATTAATATTTCAAAATAAATATTTAAAATAATAAAAATATGTGAATAATAATGAATTATTACATCATAATCAATAAAAAAAATAATACATTTTTTTTTATGAAGATATTAAACTATATTCTATAATAATTATACTATAAAATATGATCACAATCATTTCATTTATCTTATTAATTATTTAAATTTTATATTTCATTAAAACATATTTATTTAATAAAATCATAAATATACCATAAAATATGAGCCATTCACAACACCAAAATTAAAGGAATTGATTAACATCCATTAAATTTGATTTCCTTGCAAACTAATCATCCAAATTGATGAAGAGGTATGGCCGTATAGATATACTCTGGCAGCAGAACATCACATGCTTGCTACTATATATGCCTGGTATGATAGTTCAGTGAGTTTTAACCTCTGGTTGATAGTCAATAGCCAAAACAACTTCAGTCACTCCCACATCTCTCAAAGCTTCAATCTGATCACAAAGTGATAAGATACTCAAAGAGTTAAAAATAGCATTAGCTCCATCCAACTCTAGTTCAGGGAGTGGGTACCTGATGCAGGATCATGGGCTTGTTTGCAAAATCAACAAGCTGCTTTAGGACACTGTCAATGGCCTCAGGCGGATACCAAACCCTCCAACAGTGCCTTTATGGTGATTCACTAACTGCTCTTCCTGCCATGTAAAAAAAAGGGAATAATACTGTACTTAGCCTTCTATTAGTCCTAATCTCTAAGCTATCTTGTAGCTCACATTCCCTATGTACCCCTTGATTACCGCCACATTTTTAGGATCTGAATAGTTCATGGTTCAGCAATATAAACAACACAACCAGCACCATATTTTCTGTGCAGGATTGCAACAATCTTTCTTCTATGATTGAATTCTTTCATGGTATCAGAGCCTTTTCTTCTTCCAAATGTCTACCACTAGTTCTACCTCATCTAAAACCATCAGCACCATGATTTCAACAATAACCGGTTTACTCCCAACGCAACCCTTCGGCCACTTAATAAATATCAAGCTTGGCCATGAGAATTATCTTCTCTGGAAGGCACAGATGATGCCTTACCTCCGGAGCCAACAGCTTCTGGGTTTTGTTGACGGCTCCATCAGCGCCCCTGAAAAAATCATCACCATGTCCACAGAGAGTGGCACAGCTCAGGTTCCCAACCCAGCGTATCAGACATGGCTGCAGCAAGATCAAGCCATCCTCAGCGCCATTCTCTCATCCCTGACTCCAGAAGTGCTCTCTCAAGTGCTACTCTTAAACACATCTCATGAGGTGTGGATCGCCTTGGAATGTAGATTTGCATCACAGTCAAAAGCGCGGATCATGAATGTTCGTCGCCAACTCGTCACGATCCAGAAAAAGGGCATGCCATACTTTCTGTTCTTATAGAAACCGTAATATTAATAGTACAGATATCTGATTTTATATTTAATACGTTATAATTATTTGGAAGTATCCTATAATATTATCACCAACAATTTTAGTAAAAAAAAATATTTAAAGAAATTATAAATATCATGAAATAAATAAAACTATAAACAGCCACACAGAGAACCGAAGGTAAAAAAGAATGTGCAAGTCAAAGGGTGGTAAATATAAAATTTACAGGATGGGAGCGGGTGCCGCACGTGCGCGTGCCAAATGGCGAGGGTTTTATCGTGCGGCTCTAGTTGAGAGCGAGTGTTAATGGGTGGGTTTCCATAGAGAGCGAGCTCACCGAGAGAGAGAGAGAGAGAGAGAGAGCTCTGCAGTGAAGATTGGTTCTCTGGTTCTCGGAATCCTCTCTGAGGTATGTGGTTAGGGTTTCTATGGTTTCGGTGGTGCTTTCTCTGCGTTTTATTTTGGCATGATCTGTGTTCGTTTCTGAGGTTGTCTCAAAGATCTGTGGATTTTTGTGTTTTTCTGAGTTTTTTTTTTGGGTATTTATGTTGTTAATGGTGCTCTTTGTGTGTGGATTTTTGGGTTTGATGGTGTTGTGAGATGAGTGCGTTGTTTGGAGTTTGTGGGGTTTGGAGGGTTTCGGGTTTCCGATGATGGTTTATGGTTGAATGGGTTTTATCTTTGATGAAGTTGTTTTGATTTTGGGGGTTTGTTTCAATTAGTGTAGTGTTTTGCTTGTTTTTTTGGGTTTTGGTTGAGATTTTTTTCGATGGTTTGGTCTCTTTGGAGTGAGATTTGTTTGGTATTTTTGGTGTTTTAGTGATGCTTTCGATGGATTTGCGTTTTAGAGTCTGATATCACGCTTTTTGCCGTTTCATTTGAGGGGTTTCGGTTGATTTTTTTACTCGATTATCGTAAGACCCTTCTGTGAACTGTGAACGCAGGATCGTTTTTAATTTTTCATTTTTTTCTAAACATTTTTCTTTTGAGGGTATGTTTGCTGCTGCATTGTTGTCTTTTTATGATTCTGGGTGTTTTCCCTTTAAATGCAGAAAAGAATTATTTTTGGGATGACTTGCTGTTTCTTGATTTTTATTTGTGGCAGTTGAAGGTTGGTAATGGTGAAGATTTTTCCCAAGATACGGACGATGGAACTTCAATAGCAAGGTATTTGATATATTAGTTCATATCAAGCTCTGGGTTGATTATTTTCTCAGCATGCCAGTGCCAACCAGTTTTTGCTGTTGTATGATGGCAGAAACTAATTGAGCCATCGACTGTCGATCGCTGGGGGCAGTTGTAAACTTTTCTGCTCGTTGTGATGTACGAGGGCTGATAAGAGATGATTAGTGTTTTATTCTTGTTCTTTAGGTTGTGAGTTCCCGGGCATGTCCCTTAATTTCTAGGTACAGGGCATCAGTTCGAACCCAATCTCCAAAGGTTGAGATGATTGACTCTTTGTTCCCGGGGTTGCCTTCTTGTGCGGCAGTCCTATTTTCAAACCGTCAAATTTTACTGATTTGGGAGTGTTGGGATGCGCAGAGGCTTCCATTCCAGCTTTCGAACCACACAAGGAGGTCTCTCATTGAATATTGGTATGCAGTGCTTACAAAAATTGTAGTTGGCCATTTTGGCAGGTGTCTGTGTACATTGGGGTGTGTGTGTGTGTGTTAACTTTGTTTTTCATATAGCAATAATTGCCTTAACTTTTGTTTGCAGATGTCTCAACCACCATGATAGTTAGACCTGGCCCCGTTATAGACTTTCTCATAGCTAATCAGAATGTTAGAGATCCTTATCAAATCGGTTGGTCAAAAGTGAGTTGAAATTGAGTTAAAAGCTGCTATCTGTTCTGGTCTCAGCATTTTACCTAATGGTTATTTTCATGCATTGACAGGCAAAACGTATGCTATAGAATTGAAGGATAAAAGCTGCTCCTTCAAACACAGAATACAAGATTGTTGGTTTGAGCGAACTGCCCTGCAATCAGCAATTGTGAGTCGTTTGTGGTTGGCTTTATTTTTATGTGATGGGTGGTATAATTATTTTTTGTCAGGCTATTACAGAGTCTTCCTGCTGACCAATTATTTTTGGTCAATCTTCCTTACCTAAATCTAATTTCCTTGTCTTAGAAATGTAGAGTTGATCTTTGTAGTGACTCCTCCAGTCATTAAATTGGTTTAGCTTGTCTATGTACAATGTCCTCAATTGCTTGATATGTTGTCTGGGTTTCCTAGTACTTTTATTCAAGTGTCTAAGGCTTGTTAGTAGTCTCATGGGAACTGACTCAATTTTTTTTTTTTTTGCAGGCTCACCCCTAAGCAGAGAAGTGGGAGGAATGGGAACAGTGACTGTGGTGTCCAGTCTACTGAAATTACAGTTTTTGATTATTTTGTGAAGATTCGTGGTGTAGAGCTGAGATATTCTGCTGATTTGCCATGCATCAATGTTGGGAAACCAAAGCGGCCTACCTTTATTCCCATTAAGGTAGGTTGGCTTGTTTATTAGTATCCTTCCTGTGCTAGTTATGTTTTCCATAATTTCTGGAGTCGTGATTTTGCCGCTTCCTTTCAGCTCCGCGGTTTGGTGTCATTGCGAAGGTACACCAAGGCATTGTCTTCACTTCAGAGATCTTCACTTGTGGAAAAATCTTGACAGAAACCTCAAGAAAGAATGAGTGTTCTCAGTGAGGTCAGTTTGTATTTGTTCTTGTTTTAGCTGACCTGTTATATTTTGACTGAGTGCATCTTTTTACATGCCATCTCTATTTCAGGCCTTGAAATACAATAACTATGATGCTGATCCCATGTTGTGTGCTTGTGGAGTTTCAATAGCCACACAATTTACGCAAATTGATGGACGTGTCTTATCAGCTCCTAGGGTTTGTTCGTCTTCTCATTTTGCACTCTTTGCTGCTGCATTGTTGTCTTTTATGACTCTGAGTGTTTTCCCTTTAAATGCAGAAAGAATTATTTTGGGCAGTTGAAGGTTGGTAATGGTGAAGATTTTTTTCCCAAGATACGGACGATGTATTTGGTATGTTAGTTTCTATCAAGCTCTGGGTTGATTATTTTCTCAGCATGCCAGTGCCAACGAGTTTTTTTGCTTTTTGTATGATGGCAGAAACTAATTGAGCCATGGACTGTCGATCGCTGGGCAGTTGTAAACTTTTTCTGCTCGTTGTGATGTACGAGGGGCTGATAAGAGATCTGATCGAGTGTGGGAATATGAAGGGAATTGTAAGTTGATGTTATGATTGCATAATCTGAACTATTCAAGAATTTTCTATGTACTTGAGATGTTCATATGGAGGTTTGTTACTCATGGTTTCAGACTATAGAGCAGCCATTTGATGTATTTGATGAGAACCCTTCTATGAGGTGTGGTACACCCATTGCTAGAGTAGAAGATATGTTTTTGAGCAGGTTAAGTCCAAGCTTCCAGGTGCTCCCAGATTTCTCCTCTCTCTCCTTGCAGAGAGAGAATTCTGACATTTACGGTTTGATTTCCTTCTACCACTCTTCTGCTACACTCTACATATAATGTTGGAAGTACGGTATTATCATCTTCACAACCCCTTTCCTGGACCTTGGAAGCGAAAATGTCTTGCTGACTTTGGCATTGTTACTCAGTGCATGGCCCCAACAAGAGTCGATGACCAATACATCACAAATGTGCTTTTGAAAATCAATGCCGAGGTGTGCATGCCTAAAATTATTCAATAAATTTTTGCTTGACACTCGTGTGTTTTAATGCCGTTTCTTTTTTTCCCCTTTATTTGGTCTGCAGCTCGGTGGCATGAATTCATTTCTGCAAGTTGAACAGTCACCTTCGATGCCTTTGATTTCCAAGAGTCCAATGATTATACTGGGGATGGATGTATCTCATGGCTCTCCTGGGCAATCAGATGCTCCATCAATTGCTGCGGTATTTTTATAAATGGTTATATATTTTACGTCTTTGGAAGCTCAATTCCTAGATATTTTACTGTATGGATGTGGATTTCTTCTGAAGTCTTGTTTGTGATTTTTTCCACTTGGTGTTTTATTCTTGTTCTTTAGGTTGTGAGTTCCCGGGCATGGCCCTTAAAAAGTACAGGGCATCAGTTGAAGATAAATATTTAATGAAATCTTAAATATAATTAATAAAATAATTAACTACCAATATTTGAAATTTATCTTTCAAGATAAATATTTAAAATAATAAAAATATGTGAATAATAATGAATTATTACATCGTAATCAATAAAAAAATAAATAATACATTTTTTTATGAAGATATTAAACTATATTCTATAATAAGTATATTATAAAATATAGTCACAAACATTTCATTTATCTTTTTAATTATTTATATTTTATATTTCATTAAAATATATTTATTTAATAAAATCATAAATATACCATAAAATATGAGCCATTCAAAACATCAAAATTAAAGGACTTGATTAATATTCATTAAATTTGATTTCCTTGCAAACTAATTAGCCAAATTGATGAAGAGGTATGGCCGTATAGATGTACTCTGGTGGCAGCAGAACAACACATGCTTGCTACTATATATGCCTGGTACGATAGCCAAAACAACTTCAGTCACTCTCACATCTCTCAAAGCTTAGCATTAGCTCCATCCAATTCTAGTTCAGGGAGTGGGTATCTGATGCAGGATCATGGGCTTGTTTGCAAAATCAACAAGCTGCTTTGGGACACTGTCAATGGCCTCAGGCGGATACCAAACCCTCCAACAGTGCCTTTATTGGTGATTCACTAACTGCTCTTCCTACCATACGGATACTAAGAATCAATAAATCATCTATATTTATACCTTAAAATATTACTATATTAAAAATTTAATATGAACATGCCATGGCCACCAGTATGGGCACAAAGCTCCATAGTTTCTAGGCCAAAGATCACGCCTCATTAAAAGCATAGAGATATATATATATATATATATATAAACACCGAACAACACCACTCTTGAGAGATAAAAAAAGAAAAAGTAAAGAATCAATTGAATCACGGACAATGAGAAGTGAGATCTTTGCTCGATGGATGATAGCCTTTTTGTAATTATGACAAACCAAGAATTCCATCAATATATAAATTTTTGTATTTTTGTATTTTTTTATTTATAAATCTAATTTTTTTAGTGATAATAGGTTAGTTTTTTTAATTTTTTTTAAAAAAATGTTTTTTTAATATTTAAAAGATAAAAATTCTTATGAGCATTGAGTAAATTAACCCGACATTGGGTAATTAAACTCCCTTTAGATTTTTTTATTTAAATTTTTTATGTGTTTTTTCATACAATGTGATGATTATAATTCTCATCCCAAATAGAAGTATCTTCATTATGATGATTTACAATTTAATTTTTAAATAAAACATTAATTAATTAACAGTAATAATCATGGGGGTTTGGTAATTAGCACAAAGCGAAGAAGAAATATTTACTAAACTATATTCGATAATAATTATATAATAAACTATGGGCCCGTTTGGTTACAAGGATTGATCCCCAAGGATTGGGGATCAATCCTTGTGGCATGTGCATACCCATGTTTGGGCATGCACCTAGGGACATGGGAAGGGATTGAGGGGGTTGTATGCCCTCAGCCCCTTCATACTCATCCCCTCATTTTTGGAGGGGATTGAGCGTCTTTCGGGTATGTTAATGTCGTTTTCACATGTACTAAATTAGAAAATGACATCTCTATATGTTAATGATTTTTGAATAATGTTTTTGGGTGGAAATTAAAAAAATGTTGTTATGGTGTGTATTTTTTTAAAAAAATATTAGATTTATTAAAAATTTTTGGTGATTTAAAAAAATAACTAAATTTGGACATTTATTTATTTTTTTAATTAACAATAATTAAATTGTATTTATCAATTATTAATTTAAAAATTTTATTTAAAAAAATAAATACATCAATAACTCATTTAAATATTATTTATAAAAAAATTGGAGGCAATTTAATAATTGTTTCTTTTTACAATTAAGATACATTATTTAATTAAAAATACTCAAGAGGTACAAAAGTAAATTTACTAAAAATTTTTCCCCTATCCCTCTCGTATTTACTATCACATTCATTTGATCGAAAGCATTCTTTTATCAAATCTCGATCCCATTTCACTATTACTGTCCCCATCCCATCCCATTACTCTTACATCCAAAAGTATTACTCATTCCTCTAACAGAATGGGTACTATGACCCACAATCATTTCTTTCATCTTTTTAATTATTTACATTATATATTTCATTAAAACAAAAGTATTTAATCAAACCTTAAATATAATTAATAAAATAATTAACTAACAATATTCAAAATTAATATTTCAAAATAAAAAAATTTAAAAATAATAAAAATATGTGAATAAATAAATGAATTATTATATCATAATTAATAAAAAAATAATTAAATAATTCATTTTTTTATGAAGATACTAACACCGAGATTGTGGTTAGTAACCTCGATCCGTGGTTACAAACCCCTCTTCAAGATTTTTTTAAATTTTTTTAAAATATTTTTTTTAACCCCACATCGTGATAATTAATCTCCCTTTAGATTTTTTTCTTATTTTTGAAAATTTTTTTATGTGTTTTTCATACAATGTTATGATTATAATTTTTTTATCTCAAAAATAAAAATTATCTTTATTATGATGATTTGGAATTTAATTGTTAGTGATAATAGGTTAGTTTTTTTAATTTTTTTAAAAAAATGTTTTTCAATATTTAAAGATAAAAATTCTTATGAGCATTGAGTAAATTAACTTGACATTGGGTAATTAAACTCCCTTTAGATTTTTTTTTTAATTTAAATTTTTTTATGTGTTTTTTTCATACAATGTGATGATTATAATTCTCATCCCAAATAAAAGTATTTTTAAATAAAGCATTAATTAATTAGTAGTAATAATCATGGGGGTTTGGTAATTAGCACAAAGCGAAGAAGAAATATTTACTAAACTATATTCGATAATAATTATATAATAAACTATGACCCACAATCATTTCTTTCATCTTTTTAATTATTTACATTATATATTTCATTAAAACATAAGTATTTAATCAAACCTTAAATATAATTAATAAAATAATTAACTAACAATATTCAAAATTAATATTTCAAAATAAATATTTAAAATAATAAAATATGTGAATAATAATGAATTGTTATATCATAATTAATAAAAGTAATTAAATAATTCATTTTTTTTATGAAGATACTAACACCGAGATTGTGGTTAGTAACCCCGATCCGATGGTTACAAACCCCTCTTCAAGATTTTTTTAATTTTTTTAAATATTTTTTTAATCCCACCATCATGATAATTAATCTCCCTTTAGATTTTATTCTTATTTTGAAAATTTTTATGTGTTTTTTTCATAAAATGTGATGATTATAATTTTTATCTCAAAATAAAATTATCTTTATTATGATGATTTGGAATTTAATTTTTAAATAAAGTATTGAATAAATATGTAAATTCACATATTTTAGTGTGTTTTTCATACAATGTGATTATTATAATTCTTATCCCAAAATAGAATTATCTTAATTATGATTATTTGCAATTTAATTTCTAAATAGAGTATTAAATAATTAGTAGTAATTATTATGGGGATTTGGTAATTAGCACAAAGCGAAGAAGAAATATTTACTAAAATATCTTCGATAATAATTATATAATAAAATATGACCCACAATCATTTCTTTCATCTTTTTAATTATTTACCTTGTATATTTCATTAAAAAATATGTATTTAATTAAATCTTAAATATAATTAATAAAATAATTAACTAACAATATTTAAAATTAATATTTCAAAATAAATATTTAAAATAATAAAAATATGTGAATAATAATGAATTATTACATCATAATCAATAAAAAAAATAATACATTTTTTTTTATGAAGATATTAAACTATATTCTATAATAATTATACTATAAAATATGATCACAATCATTTCATTTATCTTATTAATTATTTAAATTTTATATTTCATTAAAACATATTTATTTAATAAAATCATAAATATACCATAAAATATGAGCCATTCACAACACCAAAATTAAAGGAATTGATTAACATCCATTAAATTTGATTTCCTTGCAAACTAATCATCCAAATTGATGAAGAGGTATGGCCGTATAGATATACTCTGGCAGCAGAACATCACATGCTTGCTACTATATATGCCTGGTATGATAGTTCAGTGAGTTTTAACCTACGGTTTGATAGTCGATAGCCAAAAACAACTTGATCACTCCCACATCTCTCAAAAGCTTCAATCGATCACAAAGTGATAAGATACTCAAAAAGTTAAAAAAATAGCATTAGCTCCATCCAACTCTAGTTCGGTGGGTACGATGCGAGGGATCATGGGCTTGTTTGCAAAAATCAACAAAAGTTTGCTTTGGGACAACTTGTCAATGGCCTCGAGTCGGATACCAAACCCTCAACGAGTGCCTTTATGGTGATTCACTAACTACTCTTCCTGCCATGTAAAAAAAAGGGAATAATACTGTACTTAGCCTTCTATTAGTCCTAATCTCTAAGCTATCTTGTAGCTCACATTCCCTATGTACCCCTTGATTACGCCACATTTTTAGGATCTGAATAGTTCATGGTTCAGCAATATAAACAACACAACCAGCACCATATTTTTTTACATGCGAGGGATTGCGACAATCTTTCTTCTACGATTGAATTCTTTCATGGTATCGAGCCTTTTTCTTCTTCAAATGTCTACCACTAGTTCTACCTCATCTAAAACCATCGGCACCATGATTTCAACAATAGCAGGTTTACTCCCAGCGCAACCCTTGACCCCTTAATAAATATCAAGCTTGGCCATGAGAATTATCTTCTCTGGAAAGGCACGAGATGATGCCTTACCTCCGAGACCAGCGACACGGGTTTTGTTGGCGGCTCCATCAGCGCCCACTGAAAAAAATCATCACCATGTCCACGGAGTGGCGCAGTTTCGGGTTCCCAACCCAGCGTATCAGACATGGCTGCAGCAAGATCAAGCCATCCTCAGCGCCATTCTCTCATCCCTGACTCCAGAAGTGCTCTCTCAAGTGCTACTCTTAAACACATCTCATGAGGGTGTGGATCGCCTTGGAATGTAGATTTGCATCACGGTCAAAGCGCGGATCATGAATGTTAAAGTCGCCAACTCGTCACGATCCAGAAAAAGGGCATGCCAATGGCAGACTACTTTGTAAAGGTCAAGGCCTTGGCTGATTCACTGAGTACCTGCGGTGGGCCCTATCTGAGGAAGAGATTGTTGCATATATGCTCACTGGCTTGGATGCAGATTATGACCCAATTGTGACATCGCTCACCACTAAATCTGAACCAGTAAGCCTTAATGATGTATATGCTCACCTCCTCTCCTTTGAGATGCGCCAGGAGCAGAATCAAGCTGTGATGCAAGTGAACTCCACTACCGAGACTCTACAGTGGCGGAGGTGCGTAGTCGCGACTACTCGCTGGGACCCATGGCTTCCATGGCAGAACCCGCAATAATCACGGCGTCGAGGACAAGGATCGAACAACTACACTACAAACAAGCCAAAGTGCCAAGTGTGTGGCAAGGTGGGGCATGTTGCTCTAAAAATGTTACCACCGATTTGATCATTCCTACGAGCGAGAGGAAACCAAGGTTGTGGGCTGCTTTGCTCATACCTCGTCGGGGGTATATGGTGGACACAAATTGGTACCTGAGACACAGGCGTGACCGACCATATCATTTGGTGAGATCGGGCGCCTTCTTGTCAGAGAAGTATGGGGGACGATGATCGGTGCAAGATCACGAAATGGTTCGAGATATGCGCATTTTTCATATTGGTCGTTCACGATTCATACTCCTTGCCAAACTCTTCACTTGAAAAAAATGTTCTTCATGTTCCAAAAAGCTTCTAAGAATCTTTTGTCGATTACATCAATTCTTTGTCGATAATGATGTTATGTTTGAGTTTTACCCCAATCACTTTGTTGTTAAGGATCTGGCCACGAGGAAGGTACTTCTTCAAGGTCGCGATAAAAGGTGGCTTGTATCCTTTTGCAGTCGATGTCGCTACCACGACCAAGAGTGCCTTCTCGAGCATAAGAACCTCTCCTGGCGGTGGCATTGCCCAGGCTGGGCCACCCCTCCTTTGCAGTTGTCCAACAAGTAGTCCATCACAATAATCTTCCTTGTCCTAGTAATAATAGAGATACTTTTATTTGTGATGCCTGTCAATGTGCAAAGAGCCATCAGTTACCTTTTCCTCTATCAACTAATATATCTTCTTCACCTCTTGAGCCATCAGCCCTCACTTCTGTTGGGGGACATAAGTATTATGTGAGCTTCATTGATAACTTTAGTAAATTTGTTTGGCTCTATCCTCTAAAACAAAAGTCTGATGTTACTAGTGTGTTTATTCAGTACCAAAAACATATTGAGAGGTTGCATGACAAAAAGATCCTTTGCATTCAATCTGATTGGGGAGGAGAGTATAAAAAACTACACTCTTTTCTTACTCAAACCGGGAATTGCACATCGTATCTCTTGTCCTTACACTCATCAACAAAGCAGTTCTGTGAGAGGAAGCACCGACATGTAGTCGAGGTAGGTTTATCTCTTCTTCTTTGCGACTTTCTATGCCCTTGAAGTTTTGGGGACGAAGCATTTCAAGCAATGACCTATCTCATAAGCAGACTTCCTAGCAAAGTGATAAACTCTAGCACTCCTCTAGAGCGTCTCCTAGGGTGCTAAACCCAATTACACTCTGCTTTGAAAAACTTTTTGGTTGTGCATCTTTGGCCCAACCTCAGGCCATACAATTCACATAAGCTTCAATTTCGATCAAAGCGCTGTGTGTTTTTAGGTTATAGCAACATGCATAAGGGATACAAATGCCTAGACCCTTCCAATGGCAGAGTTTATGTGTCTAGGGATGTTATCTTTGATGAACAAGTTTTCCCTTTCTCTGAAAATCCTTCTTCCTCTAGCATATACTATACATCCGATCAAATTCTTCTACCCGACACTGCTTTCAACCCATCTCGATAATTTCTAATGATTCTATGCCCATGAATGATCAATTGGCTAATGTGCATACTTGTGCTTCATCGACACTACCTTGCGGTGACAAGTTTGAATACATTTTTGCGGACAGCGAGTTTGGAGCGTTGTATCTCATCATGTTGTTCTGCGACACTAACACTCGACTCTTTGCTCCTGCGATGGCAGTCTGATGCTATCGCCATAAACACTAATGGTAATGTGTCTACTTCAGATCAAAGTGTATCGCGACATCCAATGAGGACTCGACTCCGTGATGGCATACGACAAATCAAGGAGTATAAAGATAGATCTTGTGAGGGTATCGCGGTGCAACAATTGTTGAACCAATCAATCATATTGATGCTTTAGAAGATGTAAATTGGAGACAAGCTATGGAAATCGGTATGCGGCTCTTATGAGAAACAAAACCTGGCATTTTGTTCAACCACAGAAGGGAATGAACTTGATCGATTGCAAGTGGGTATTCAAGCTTAAAAGAAGAGCTGACAGGTCTATTGATCGGTACAAAGCCCGTTTGGTGGCAAAGGGATTCAAGCAACGATACGACATTGATTATGAAGATACGTTCAGCCCGGTGGTCAAATCAACAACCATTAGGCTTATTCTGTCTCTAGAAGTCTCAAAGGGGTGGAACTTGCGGCAATTGGACGTGCAGAATGTGTTCCTTCACGGCATTCTTGAAGAGGAAGTCTTTATGAAGCAACCACCGGGTTTGAGGATCCTCGACAACCGCAACTAGTATGTAAGCTCGACAAGGCTCGTATGGGTTAAAAGCAGGCCCCTAGAGCACAGTACTCTCGCCTCGACTCCAAACTACGTGAGTTGCGATTCACTCCTTCTCGAGCTGACACCTCTCTATTCATTTACAACCATGAAGATGTGACAGTATACGTGCTTGTTTATGTAGATGACATAATTGTCACAGGATCCTCTAATCAAGCAATGAACCAACTACTTGAAGCTACATCTTTGAATTCAGCTATGAAGGATTTGGGTGAGCTTCATTACTTCTTGGGCATTGAGGTGAAGAAAACATCTACAGGTATTGTTCTTACTCAATCCAAGTACACTACGATTTATTGAAGAAGATGAATATGGATAAATGCAAACATGTTACTACACCAATGACTACTACGAGAAGCTATCTCGAGCGGAAGGGAGAACCTCTATCTTACGAAGATGCAACCAAGTACCGAAGTATAGTAGGAGCCTTGCAATACCTTACCCTGAATAGGCCTGACATCTCCTTCTCTGTAAATAGAGTGTGTCAATTTCTGCATTCACCCACAACTCAACACCTAACAGCAGTAAAAAGGATTACGAGATATCTCAAATACGCAGTTTGAGTATGGTCTATCAATGAACAAGTCGACTACGAATTAGTGAGTGTCTTCTTCGATCTTGATTGGGCTAGTTGCCCGGATAGAGAAAAATCAACAAGTGGGTTTTGCGGTATTCTTTGGGACAAATCTCATATCATGGAGCTCCAGAAAACAGGCTACGGTCTCAAGGTCAAGCCGAGGCCGAGATACAAAAGCGCTAGCCAATGCCACGGTGAAGTCATTTGAGTTCGATCCTTACTTGGTGAACTTGGAGTGTTCAATCCGGGCGCCCGTGCTTGTGGTGTGACAACCTAGGGCGCTATTTACTTGTCTGCGAATCCTGTTTTTCATGCAAGGTCCAAACATATTGAGGTAGATTTCCACTTTGTTCGTGAAAGAGTTGCGCTCAAAGCATTGGAGATCAGGTTCATTCCAAGTCAAGTCAAGTAGGTGATGTGTTTACAAAAACTAGATGATGACAAGACAACTAAGAATAGCTCGAGGGCGATCTCGATCGGCGAGATGAGATTGAGGGGAATGTAAAAAAGGGGAATAATCATGTACTTAGCCTTCTATTAGTCCTAATCTCTAAGCTATCTTGTAGCTCACATTCCCTATGTACTCCTTGATTACAGCCACATTTTTAGGATCTGAATAGTTCATGGTTCAGCAATATAAACAACACAACCAGCACCATATTTTCTGTGCAGGATTGCAACAATCTTTCTTCTACGATTAAATTCTTTTCACTTTTTGAGGGTTTCTTCTACGTGAGCCGAGATAGAACCTTTTTGTTTTTCTTCTTACTGCAATTTTTTTGGCCAATGTCCCGAAATCAATTAGTATGGTTTCCTAAAAATCGATGAAGTTGAGAGAGAGAGAGAGAGAGAGAGAGAGAGAGAGGCGAGCGGTGAGCAGGCTGAGCCAGCGCCACCTCCTCCATGGTACTTTGTTTTTATTTTTTATTTTTCTATAAATGCGAGGTTGGGAAGGACTCTATCCGTGTTCGTCCCTCTCGTCTCCAAACTTCAACTATCAAGATGAAATTTAGCTGGGCAGTTGCTTTAAAAATTTGGTTTGGTAGTGTGGCATGTTTAGGTTTTTACATTTTCGATTATCTCTTTTTAAAGGATCCAAAAAAATATGAGGTGGCGAAAGCAAGTCATCTTGTGGTTTTTCGAGTTGTCATTATTGGTATATCTGGTTTTGCTCTATATTGGTGCTTGTTTTTCTCGATCAAATATTGGATCGGACATTGGTTTTAGGGTTTGAAAGCAGGTGTGATTTTTTTAAACAATTTTTTTATTAAAAGTTAATCACTTACTTATATGCATATCTGAGGGACAGAGACAAAAGACCATGCATCGCTGAAGTAGAGCGAGAATGCTTGTTATCAATTTCTTTGGAGTACTTTTTTTATTTTTTTGGTGGGCTACTTTGTCTCGTAATGTACTACTTAGTAACTAGTAAAAATCACGGGAAGCTCGGTGAAAGACTCTCTTTTACGATCTTTGCACTCTCAGGGTTTTTTAGCTTTGCTATTTACATGTTTTTATGTATAGTTGAATATTTGAAGAAATTCTTTTTTGATGCTGAAGGTTTGTTTGTTTTTTTTTTTAATTTTATTTTTTTCCGTTTGAGATACATATTTATTATTTTTTTTTCTGTTCAAAGAAAATGAAGCTGAGGAGACGGATCGAGCCACCACCACGCTGCAAGCGACTTCTTAACCACGAAAAAGGCCCCCACCGCCACCACCAGCGACTTCTCGGGTCACGAGAAGCCACCATCATCATCATATCGTGTTTTTACATCTTTTTGTCCTTTTATTTATGTAACTTAAATTGCTTTTGCATGGACACATGCTGACATAGCTAGTTGGTGGGATAAATGGCATCATCATTAATTAGAACCCCACGCTTTGGACGAGAGAGCTTGTATGCTCATCGATTTGCTTTAATGTCAAGGTAGCATTAAATTGTCGTTATTGTTTTCAATTATGCGAGATGTCGAGGGTTTTTTTGTATGGGTTTTGTATTATTTAACTTCCAGCCTTTAAATGTGTCATAACCCAGTTGTTTTTAGACCCATCATTGCAGAAGAAGAAAAAAAAAAAGGTTCTATCTGCTCACAGAGAAGAACCTCAAAAGTATGGCAGGAGGAGGCGAGTTAGTGAATCACCAATAAAAGACCTTTGTTGGAGGGTTTGGTATCCGCTTTGAGGGCCATTGGCAGTGTCCCAAAAGCGACTTGTTGATTTTGCAAATAAGCCCATGATCCTGCATCAGGTACCCACTTCCTGAACTAGAGTTGGATGGAGCTAATGCTATTTTTAACTCTTTGAGTATCTTATCACTTTGTGATCAGATTGAAGCTTTGAGAGATGTGGGGAGTGGTGAAGTTGTTTTGGCTATTGACTATCAACCAGAGGTTAAAACACACTGAACTATCGTACCAGGCATATATAGTAGCAAGCATGTGATGTTCTGCTGCCAGAGTATATCTATACGGCCATAGCTCTTCATCAATTTGGATGATTAGTTTGCAAAGGAAATCAAATTTAATGGATGTTAATCAAGTCCTTTGATTTTGGTGTTTTGAATGACTCATATTTTATGGTATATTTATGATTTTATTAAATAAATATGATTTTGGTGTTTTAAATGGCTCATATTTTATGGTATATTTATGATTTTATTAAATAAATATATTTTAATGAAATATATAATGTAAATAATTAAAATGAATGAAATGATTAAGGGTCATATTTTATAGTATAATTATATTTAATTTCTTTTATTAATTATGATGTAATAATTCATTATTATTCACACATTTTTATTATTTTAAATCTTTTAAAAAAATATTGGAACGACAAGAAAACTTATTGGCCCCATGAAAACCACAAGAGAAGAAGAAGACGATTTATTCAAAAAAAAAAAGAAGAAGACGAAGAAGAAGAAGAAGAAGAAGAGGGTGGTGAAGGTTGGAAGAAGGAGGAGAAGGAGAAAGGTAGGAGAGACAGTGATGGAGAGAGGAGAAAGGTAGGAGAGACAGTGATGGAGAAGAAGAAGAAGAAGAGAATATGATGGTTGCTTAACTAGGCAGGATGTTCAAAAAGCAAAAAAATTGAAATATGGAATAATAATGGGTTGGGATTAAGAGAGTAATTAAGTTGAGTTTAATGCTCATATAATCCTGTTTATCTCTCTCTCCCTTTGTATTCTCATTTTTTATCATAAATTAATTAATGGGAATTTTTAATTGAAAAATTGAAGGAGGAGGTCTATTTTTTATATATATTTTTTTACTAATTAAGTTTTTGTGAATCATATGGATTTGGTAGAAAAAAAGACGTTGGTAATTGGGACTGGGATTAAATAATTTAATTTGGTGGAGAACAGAATTATTTTTATTTATTTTTTTAATTGAATTTTTTAAAACAAATTCATAGGGATCCAATGTTTGAAGTATATATATTATGCTAGTAAAAGAAAGATTAAGTATTCTTATAAACACTGGATTCCATGCACAAACTAAAGAGGAAGCAGCTCCTCATGAACTACTACAAGTATTTCAGAAAGGAAGGATGTACACACTTGAATAAGAACAATACACAAACTTTAAAAAAAATCCAATATAATATCGACTAGCATTACAAAAATTACAGAATTTGTGCTCTTCTGCCAATGGAGAAAATTAGCTGGTGAAGTTAAAAAAACAGAACATTACAGAAGGTGAGACAATTGGCTTAGTACCTGGCTTACAAGTGCTTGAGAATACATAAGAACTCCCAATACATAAGAACCTGGAAGACTGAAAAAACTAATACTATGTAATGCGGCTGAGAAACTTACCTTCAGAACAGGTTTTTTTGGTTTTTCAAAACTCATGAAATCGCTATCAGGGGGGGTCACCTTTTCAAAATCCATGAGATCAGAAAATCAAGTGTCCAATCTGTCCTGTAAGAACTCCCAATACATAAGAACCTGGCTTCTGTGGAGATAAGGTGAGTGTAACAGTATTTCTGCCTGGTTTCAAGACGGGCATCCAGACATTTTATAGCCTACAAAAATGAACTTAAGTCATGAACCCTATTAAACGGCCTCTAAAACCAAAAATAAGGACAAAGCAACAATGAAATTTTCAAGTTTTAAAGAGTGCATTATCAAGAAAGGAAATCTCAGTCATGCGCTTCAGCAATTAAATACTTCAACAACCAAAATTGACCGAACTTAACTTTATATAATTTGATTTGATGTATGGAGAGCAACTACAGCATCTATAAACAAAAAAACACAAAAAAGCATAAGCCTTGAATGTGATTCTAATACCTTTTGCTGTTTTTCCTGCAAACTACAGGATATACAATGTGATGAATTCTATGCTGTTTTTTTTAAAAAGTTGTGTAAGCATATCTTCTATGACAATATCTGCTTGCTGTGCATGCAGATATTATGATTTAGATGCCTACCACAACAAGCATAAGATGGAGAAAGAAATTAAAAAGGGTTATAAGAAGGAATCAGTGGCAGAGCCTTTAACTTTATTTTTAGCAGTTTTTCTACGTGAGAACGGAGGCATTGGACATCAAAACCATTTGCTTCTAACCGCGGAAGAGCCTTTAACTTAGCCAGAAAAAAACTTCAGTAGAATCAGTGAAGCGTAACTTACCAAGGTCATTGATCAAGTTGGCAAAAGTCACCATAAAAACCAATTGCCATTCCTTCGCGGAACTCCTCACAGTACTGCTCTAAAGCCCGGAAATGTGGCTCTTGGGGCATCATATGGAAGATTTCAGAGATTCAAATGGGTTCCACATGGCTGCGTTCTTCTCAAATGGCAGCGTATGCCCCTTGCCAGCTGAATTATTGGCAAGAACTTCCATGAAGCCCATTTTTTTGTCAACAGAGGTTTGCTTCAAAGCTAACCAGTTAGTCATAGGCTCTTGATGAATAGTAGAGCTGTCTTCATCCAAAGGAACTTCAATTACAGCCTCATTGAAATCACACTGAGGAGGAATTTCCCGTTGATTCTCTTGGTTTGGATCTGGTAGAATGGTTCAAACAAGGTGCTGCATGATAATCCTTCTTTGGTAGTGTCCAAGTATCCAATATTTTCAGTCTCCGATTGATCCGTTCAGGCTAATTAAGTTTCTGATGGATCTCCTTATCAAAGGCCAGTCAGATGATTTGAGATGCTTAAAATGATACAAGGTTTAACATAGAGGAAGACATACTTACCAATGATTTATCCAACTGGCGTGGGAAGCTCATTTCTCATAATTGATTCCATCTCATTGTTCAAGTAACTGGGTGGATTTGGAGAAGGGAGTGCAACCTCTTTCCTTCCATTCTCACTTTCAACAACTAACTCAGCAGATTTTTTTTTTATATGCTCCAGTTTACCTACAAATTATCAAAATATTAAACTAAGATAAAGAAAAAATATATCGCGATATGTTTTATCTCAATCATAGTATCCCACGTACATGCTACAGACACATTTTCAAGAGTGGTGAATTTTTTTAGTGGTGTGCCAGTTGTCTCAATTCTTTCCTCTTCTGTTGGTTCGTCTAAGACATCCTGGCATCATAAGTTCAATAAAATATAAAGACAGGGAGTTAGCAATAACAATTGTAATTGTGCCTGATGTGCAAGAAGCCTTACAAGATTAGCGGCGTTACTGTTTTCATGGTTTCCAATGTCAGCAGTTGAATATAAGTAACGCTTGCATTGTTCATAAAGGAGATCTTCTGAAGTGTCTTGGAGGTGATTCGATCCGCTGCCATAGCATGAATGCTATTTAAAAAAAAAAAAATTTGGTTTTTCAAGAATAGTAAATTTTAAAGAGCAATTGTAAGTTTGTTAAAACAATTCGATTAAAAAAATTAAAAAATAAGTTGTTTTAACAATTGAATGATGGACACATACTTGATCTTAAAAACTAAAAACTTGGATGAAACCCAATTGCAAGGGGCATGCCACCCTCTCCACGCGAAAGTCATACTGCAACTGTAGTTGGTGAAGATAAGGTAGTGATATTTGTACTAGAATTTGACCTTAAATGGTACAGCGTCGACGCTCAATTAGACTAAATAACCAATTTTTAGTTTTAAGGCTAGTATGTGAACATCATACAGATTTTTGAGCCGTTTGTGCCCACAAATACTACCATTCTATGGCCAACAAGAGCTGCAGTGTGGCTATCCCGAGCATCAGGCTGCTGACTGGTCGTAGGGAAGTGAACCCCATGCCATAGTATCTAAACTGAGGGGTTAGAACATCACTGAAATGTAACCCTCCACGACAGCCTTGTGGGATACAGAGATCTCAGTTTCAATTGGTACATGATGATTATTGGAACATTTTGAAGTTAAAAAAAAACATATTATTGTCATCTCATGAAAACTCGGTGCATAACAAGATATAATTTACTTTAGAAACCCTCTAAGACAATTAGTATGAAAATTACCTATAAAATATCTTTAAAATAATGCAAGAAAACAAAGAACCTAGTTATTTATGAAAAATTAAATGAAGAAGTATACTTAAAATAAATAAATAAATAAACAAACAAACGAAAGGGATAAGTTGAGAGAGAGAGAGCAGGAGTAATGTAGAATTACTAAAATAGAGTATAAACGGCACCCGGAGAACTGTTGTTCCTAGTAACCGAAAAATCAACATGTCCTACCGGAAATAATAGCAATGCCTCAAGTGATCCTACTGTCCATGAGTAATAAAGCTACTGTAAAAGCACCCAGGAAAGAATGTTGCTCCATACATATTATTTTGGAATGGTGAAAAGCCTTTTTTTAGCGAGGCCAGAAAAAACATAAAATCAGCCCTTTGGATCAATACTTCAGTGGAAATGCAAACCATTGCTCGGGTTTAAGACGTTCTTGAGCCGCAAGGCAGTCCGCAACTGAGGGTGATTTATCTGAGAAAACAAGAGATGATATATAAGATTCAAACACTCAAACCTGGGTTGTATGAGAGAGAGAGAGAGAGAGAGAGAGAGAGAGTGTGAGAGTTGTACTGCTGCTACATGCTGGGCCTACTTCTGAGCCTACTGCCTGCTGGGTCTACTGCTGATCCATCACTTAAATGTCATGTCGCCTCAAGGGACAATTCGATGCATCCGCACTTTGCATACATATCTATTAGTGCAGTCGCGCCAATTTCATAATTTATCCAACTTAACTTCCGGGCAACAACATAAATTAATTTATAGTTGGGAGGGACCATAAAGAGATGCAGGCAGAGAAGTACTTTACCTTTGATTGATCATTGTCCTCAGCCTAGAAGCTTTGAATGCTGGAAATGCAAGCTTGTCACAAAACAGTGGATTAGCTTCAATAAGCTTTTTAAGCTCAAGAAGCATTATATTTTTGGCAGGCTATGTATCCCCATACTTGGAAAGAAAGTTGCTCATTATGTCTGCTTTAAGTCTAAAGAAAAGCATCAGTTAGCATTATGAGAGAATGCAAACATGAGACATTGAATGATGATGAGTACCTGAAGTTCTCAAGAGTAAGCAATTGAGTAATCTCCTTGAGAAGTTCTTCATTAAAGGGTAGCAAAGACTTTGAGATCCTTGATGAGTACTTCAACTGCGTTTGCTCAGTCATGTCTGAAAATTATATTTGAACGCCAAGTGAATAAATTAACCACAACTAGTTCCTGGAAATTATGAGAAAAAAATTTCAAAAAAAGCTTTGAAGCTCACTCATCAAGAGCTTCAAGATATTTCTACTTCCTTATCTCAAAGAAGATCTTCATAGAGTATCTGTTATCTTCAACTATATGTCAAGTTCTTAAGTTCTTTTTATTTTATCCAAGTTCAAGCTGCATTGAACAAAAATAGTAATATAAATAATAATAAAAATCAATAAATAAATTATACACAACATGTTTATTACCACGGGCAGTATTCACAAAAGCATAGGCATGTGGTTGAACGATATAAACAATCTTGTCACATAAATAGAAAGGGAGTATTCTATACTTTTTAAAAACTAAATTAAATATTACTTGCTTATTTATTATAAGGATTAACAGTGGTCCCATTCATTTATTAAATTAGTTTTTGCAAAAACAGGAAATTTATATAAATATTTAAAAAGAAATGGTTGTTTCACTTGATTCTAAGAAGTTGAATGAAAACTGCTTCATAAACCTTATAAAAAAACAGACAGACCTGTTGATGCACTGACTAGAAAACTTCAAAAAAACAATTTAATGATCAGAAAAATGAAGTTCTAGGAAGCAAAAAAAGGAGAAAGAATTCTTAATATTTCACCTAATTGGACATCGAGATATATATATAAGTCAAAGTTGATACATAATAAATTCAATCCATCAGTTTCACCTTGAAAAACAGGATGCACAGCTTCATTCCCTAACAATAATAACATCTTCTAATCAAAGTAGAATAACAAAAAAGAGTTTTGATAACTGACGAACCAGAAGAAGCCCCTATCCTGTAGGGACAAAAAAATTCTAATATGTGTGGAGTCCACTTAAATCAGTTAATAATAGACAACATGTAGGCTGGAGAAATTGATTAATTACTCCAATTGCAGAAACCTGAAAACAAGTAGTGGTTGTTATTTATTTATTGCATCCTTCCATATTTAATATAGAGTTTACGGTTTTACCACTTTCCATCAATGCAAAAACAAGACACATTCCAAAGACACAAGACTCAAATGATAACTATAGCTCAACTGTTAATTAATACAGTCAAGACACAGAAACCCATATAATTACTAAACTGAAAACAAAAAATTAAACTGAACTCCAAGAGAATTGTAGCTTAGTTGCTTCACAGGAACAAAACATTTTATTTTAAAATGTAGCTTATTGATAATTGGATGTAGTTGTGAAAGCTTATTTAATGATAGTACTTGGATTGAGCATCCAAGCAAAGAGCAGGGTCATGATATGAAGATGACTATCATCCAAGCATTGAAACGAGTCGACCATCTTTTTCCTTAACTGTTATTTCACTAGGCGGATCCGGGATTACTTTATTCATCATGTTTCCGCTTCGGAACCTCCGGGGCTGATGTGCGATCTTTGGGGTCCTTGGTGGTTGGGTGCATGCGACCTTACATTAGAGACTTCTTGATTTCTTATCGAAAAGCTCTTGTGTGGAATGTTTGAGCATTTGTTAGAAATGATATTATATTTAATGCTGATGTTGTGACTGTTACATGCTATTATTCTTAAGGTTGATCGCATGCTTTTTGTCTTGGTTACTCAAATTGTCTGAGATAACTTCATAGGGAAGCTTGAGGAGCCCATGAAGAGTATCAATAACAGTTTGGAGTTCATTTGATCCCGATCTGTGGGTGTCGGTTCGAGTCGAGGCGGATGTTACTCTCTTGCGGGAGGCAGCAGCACATGTCTTCTGAGTAGTTTTTGTTGAGTGCTTGGGGAGGCCTGTTCCCCATGTATCTTTGTTTTTGAGCGATCGTCTACGCTAGTGTTATCTGTCTTTTGCTACTTCCTATTGGGGATTATGAGACTGCTTTATCTTTACTGTTTATTTAATTAATGTGGTTTTATCCAGTGCTTTTCGAAAACTATCATCAAAAGCAAAGGTGTGTAGCGCTTATCTTCTCCTTAAAACAACGCGTGACAAAAATATTACTGATGTTTGTCTTCACTGTATGTAATCAAACTAACACAACTTGCCTATAAAAACCCGTAAAAAGAAACCAAAATAGATGTTAAAATGCAGTGGAACATTGATAATCATGATTGAATAAGATAATTATGATTTTCATCCACATAACTTGATAAAAAAAAATTACATAATGATGGTAAAGCAAGTTATACAAGCAGATGGCAAACACGCCCAAGTTATACAAGCAGATGGCAAACACATACGCCTTTTATTATATCAGGAAGCTCTCCATATGAACTTGGACCCAAAAATAGAACTTCTGCAGCAAACTTTGCTCAGCATGTGAAGGATGTAGGTGATTGTATCCAAGGTTTTAAGAAACCCAAAGACGGGTTTCGAGGCGCTTAATTTCTATGATTTCATAGTCAAAATCACAAAAATAGAAAAAATTAACAAATATATTATTTTTATTTGGTAGATTATTAATTGGAAACGAGAGGCCTTATCTTATTAAAATATACTATTTTTATTTATAAAATAAATACTTTTTGTTTTGTTTTCAACAATTAATAAAATTGAAACTTATCTTAAACAAGAGGTCACATATCTTATTAAAATATATTATCTTTATTTATAAAATAAATAGTTTTTGTTTTCAGAAATTAGTAAAATGATAATTTATCTTATTTGTAACCCATCTTAGTTGTAAGTTAAAATTTATCTTGAAAAATATCATGTTTTTCATCAATTTAAATATATATATATATATATATTCACTCTTATTTCCCTTAATTTTTCTCTATTAAAAAATATTTATCATTAATAAAATAAATATTTTTGATTTTCGGCAATCAAAAAACTGGAAAAATATATTGCGGATGAGTTTTTTTTTATTTGAATTTTACATGTATAAGTTTTTATTAATAAAAGTATATACATATAAACAAGACATGTGCCTTGAGGCGCTCCTCAAGGCGTACGCCTCAAACAATTTTAAAAACCATTTGTATCTTACTGAATACAAAGATATTCGAGCATGATATGGTTCAATATTTTTAGCTGAAATCACCGTAATGCAATCAAGTTGGCTGCAGCTGGAGATGCACCTATTTGCAAAATTTATTATTAATGCATTTAGCATGAATCAGGAAGCTCTCCATATGAACTTCGACCCAAAACAAGATATTCAGGCATGATATAGTTCGAGTATTTTTCAGTTGATATCAACGTAAAGGCAATCAAGTTGGCTGCTAGCTGGAGATACATCTATTTGCAAAATTTATTATTAATGCATTTAACATGAATCTTTTTGGCTACGTCAGGTATAATTTCCAAAACAATACAACAAATGGTTTATACAGTTTGAATACAAAATAAACATCTAGCTAAAGAAAGCTCAGCATGATCAAAACATTAGCTTATTTAA